>NW_003299116.1:297481-413814 GCF_000151645.1 Tuber melanosporum | reverse complement strand
AATAGTAAACCTTTCCCAAAAGACTGTACCTTGTCTGACGAGTTACTTTACTATAAGTAAAGACTATTTATACCAAAAAAACCAGAACCTTTATACAACAATAGCTGAAGGGTATCACAATACTAAAATAGCAGGACACTTCAGATAAGAAAAAACACTTGAGATAATTATGAGAGATTTCCATTAGAAAGGTCTGGCAGACTGTATACACAATTATATACGATTGTATGATGATTGTCAACACAACAAATCCCCATGGCAGGCAAAATATAGTCTACTACAACCAGTGTCAGTACCCTATACAGCATGGACATCAATTTCCATTGACTTTATTACGTAGTTACCCCAAAGTCAAGATTGTACCCAAATTATGATAGAAGTTGACTGGTTTATAAAAATGGCCCACTTCATTAGATTGGAAGAGATAGCCACTACAAAGAACGTGGTTACAGCCTTTATAAAGAAAATATAGAAGCCACATGGCTTACTAACAGAAGTTGTCTCAAATATGGACTCGAAGTTTGCTGGAGAATTTAGGGAATCTTTATATAAAATATTAAGGATAAAAATAAGAAGGTCTACAGCATACTACCTATAGACAGATGGACAAACTGAGAGAACCAAACAAGTGCTGGAAGGTTACTTGCGAACTTTCATCAACTATGATCAGAATGACTGGTACCAATTGCTATATCTAGATGCATATGCCTATAATAACTCAGCAACCAATACACATAGAATGACCTCTTTCTACGTAAACTATGGATTTCATCCACAAATAGAATAGATGAAGGAACACAAGGGGCAAAATCCAGAAGCTACACTTTATGCAAACTGGATAAAGATGATGTACAAGTAAGCAAGACAGTCACTCCAACAGACACGAGAGGCTATGGCCAAAGACTATAATAAAAAGGCCAAGCAACAACCTGACTTCAAAATCAGTGACAAAGTAATGTTAAGTGCACAGAATATTCATGCGTGTCAGAAGTCAAAGAAACTCAGGTCAAAATTATATGGATCAATTGTGATCTTAGAGAAATGAGGAAATCATACCTTCAAGCTCAACATTTTGGATTAATAGAACATACACTCAGTGTTCTATGTATCTCTGTTAGAACCTTACAGAGAGTCAGTACAGGCAAACTGACAATAACCTCCCCGAGAAACTGAGGATATTGAGGGTGACTTATAATGAGAAATAGAGAAAATCATAAGAAGCGAGATACGCTCTTACTGAATAAGAGTACACAGTCGCTACCAGGAGGTACGTAAATACTGCTACTTTGTTAAATAGCAATTGCTTTCCAAAGACAAGAACACATGGAAACCTGTCACAGGTATAAATAATGCAAGAGAAATAGTAGAAGAGTTCCACAGTGATAATCTTGAAATGCCATAATGGGCACAGGAAAGACGATGAAGAAAAAGGTTTTCCTACTATGGCCAAGCAAATGTGGAAGGTTTTTCAACCTGCTCTGATCAGGTCCTAAAGGAGCTAATGTTTATAGTTTAATGATTTAATATTTTAATTTTTAAATTATAATTTATTTTGTATGTACCCAAAAGGCATTCGGGATGAAGTCTTAAGTAGAGGGAGCTCATCTTAGGAATACCGGGATTTGATACCTAGGAATCATCCTAAGTAGGGTAACCTCACCCAGAATCGGAATTTCTGGTCTCCAACACCCCTATCCAGCCCTCTTGTTGGGCCTGCAAGTTATAATACATAGCAATCTCAGTGGCGTCCTGTGACTATAATACTACATAATTAAAGGTATCAGAATAACTCCATATACATTATCACTGTTCGTCCAACTGTATCCCGTTCACAGGGTATATGAGAGGGGAACTTCAGCTAAGAAGTGGAACGGAGTAAATCCGTCATCTATCCAGAGGATTACTAGGCTTTAAAGAGGCAACCTCTTTGGCATGAGCTGTAGCTAATGGGATGTTTTCGCAGGAAAAGATAGTATCAAATGGTAAAGAATCTGAACAAGAGACCAATATATTCGCATCCATCCTACAATAATCAGAAGAGTCTAGAACTTCGAAGGACATTACCAAAGAACCCACTAGACTTCATGGAGTGTTGCAACTAGGTTTAGAAATACATTGTAGTTGCGAGGATGACTCCCAATACTACAACAGCAATTGAAACCCTGTTACCCAGAGCAATCAAGGGTTATGGACTATGGGAATATTTGCCAATTTGGTGGAATAGCTTTCAACAAATTAGTAGAAAGTTCTCTGGAAGATATCTATCAGTTGGGCAAGGAGTTATGAAGGTTTGAAGTCAGGCAACCTAAAAAAGGTTGCAATTATGACTACCTTCCCAAAGGCAATCCATAGATGAAACTGATTATTTCATCAATGATGGAGATAATTGGGACTAACTCAGTTTAACTTGAGTACTAGGCCACAAGTCTAAAGACTCTAAGGATCAGATAACTACTATTGGGAACTATATAGTTCCTAGTTAGTTATATTGCAATTTTCAAAGAGGGTGTGGTGATTTTCAGGATCTTCAGGTATTTGCACCTGTTAAGAATACCCGATGATGTGAGTTATAATCAGAGAGGTATGTAGTTGTATAACAGATAGATGTAGTCCACCGATACTCAGATGTGAAATATAAATATCAAAGTACCTCTCAAGCTTTTAGACATCATCAAGCAATAGAGAAGAGACCTTAATAATATGATATTATCTTCACGATTCTATTCTACTTTACAGACTTTACTTTACTCTTAGTAGTCATAAATGAAATGAGTGCAATTCGAGCCTTTCTAGACAATCTCCATCTACTGAAATAAATCCCAGTTGATCTAGACAACTCTGAAGTCTATCGGGTTGTTTCTGCCTAACAACTGCCCTCTGCGACCAGCTTCTCCTAAATACCTAGGCCAAACAGTACCCACCTCCTCTCCACTATATATATTTCTCTAAGCTGTCACCCTATCCCTTTATGGGACTCGGGAAATTTATTGCAGGATGCCTCTACCAAATGAGGTCAGAGAAGAGTTTCCTAGCCAGTAACTGCTTCTAGAGAGACCTGGAAACCCTGGACATTTGTCCCTATTGTGAGATAGAACCTGAGGCTTTCCACCATACCATCCTCACCTGACCTTCTTACAAGAGAGCCAGGAACCTCCACCTCTCAGAGGTTGAGGGCCTGAGTGATAAGAAGTCCTTCTGGTCATCACCAGTACTCCTGCGTAGCTTGTCCACTGACATCTCTATGAGCTTGACTGGTTTCTCCTCTGAGATGCCTGTGTTTAGAGATCCTACCTCTATATCAAGGCCCATGAGTGGCCCTGTCTCTTTGTCCAACTCTTCATCCTCAGTTTAGTATAGGAGGGAGAAAGTTCTCCTTATTTGATCTCCTTAGTGATAGGTTTTCTCTTATGTTTAGTTTGAATATTTCCCTTTATATTTACCAGTTTTCCGCTTTGCAATATAGGTTGTTTGCGTTATTTGGAGGCACTAGTTTGGCTTTCTTTCTTTTGGTTTGTTTTGGAATTAAGGTTTTGTTTACGCCATCATTAGTGCTGCATGCGAGTTCTTGTACCTTAACAAAGAATACATGATGATAAAAAGAAATATAAAAAAAATAAAAACAAAAGGGACCTCCGGTACAGACTCCTCATGTAATCACTTAAGTTCATTCCTATACTACAAGTTGAATCAATACTTCATACGTACTTTGCACAATACTACATGTGAAAGAGATCTCACTTACAAGAGGTATTGCAAGTACAATGTTATCCTCACTATTAGAAGTAATAGTGACAATAGGAATTCTCTGAGCTATCGAGGTATCAGGGAAACTGAAGAGGTAAGGTTGTTACTTGTTGAAGAACTAAGTACAGAGCAGTAGAATCATTACAAGCTCAGAGAATATTGTTTGGAACAACAGGCAATCTGGGAGTATGAGGTCCAGGACAGCAGGATGTGACTATATATCAGTGGTAGGTCACAGAAAGGAAATATTTATTTTTTTCTTTTTAAAATTTTTTTTTTTTTTGGGAAATGGTGATTGAACATCGTGATAGGATTTTAAAAGTTGTCAGTGTTGAGTACACAATAATTTTCATCAATGCTTTCTGAACCACCCAGCCTTGCTGGCTGCAACCCACTTACTCCATCTGTCTCATTATCCCTGCTAGCCAAACACCCCCTGCTTGTGGAACATACAAAACTTAGGCGCTGTACCTCATTATTTAAATTGGTACAAGCCGAGCAGGGCCTAAGCTCTTTTTTTTTTTTTTTTTTTTTGGGGGGGGGGGAGGGGCTGAGAGTGATGCCTATATCCTTATAAGGTATCATATCATATGAATTCCCATATGATATGATAAGGTAGATATAGATATAACTTACCTTATGGAACAAAATTTCCAAGATTCGACAAGGATCTCTTACGCCCTAGGAAAGAAAAAAAGCTGGGTTTTGAAATACCTGAGTACATACCCGAGAGTACCGGTAGGCTCATACTGTCTTGCTTTATTAATCATCGAGAAGTGCGGAGGAATTCCCGGTATCTCTGATGGGCGTGTTCTGTCGAACGGGAGAGTGTTGGGTCGGCGATATAACTTTTATCTCTGGATGTCTACGATGGGTTCTACATGGAATTGTTATTTATTCCTAACGGCTGATCCTCGCTTGAGAGAAGCCGGATGGATATACTGTGCTCATACCATCCACTGCTAGGGAGAAACCCCTTTGCTATATATCTCTAATATAAGCCTCATACCTGTAGTAGCCCGTTCCCGAGTGTATTATCCCTTGTATGCACAAGGATGGTTCGGGTCAGGAGAATTTTTATCTGCGAACGAGACTGCGTTAGGTCTTGTGATAACTTTTCTTAGAATTTTGCGTTTGTCGACTAGTTTCACAGAGTACTGTACTCGTACAGTGCCAGTATTTGAGAGGCCTGCTTCCAACAACTGGTGCACGGCGAACTCCCACTGGGCGAGAAGTTTCTAGGGTCGGTTTCCTCGAGGTGGCATCATTCTCATACTTGTGGCCCGGAATGTGCAGTACAGTATATCTTGATTGGCAACCCAAAAATCGATTTCGTGGCTGAAAAGTACAACTGTCCAGTACTAGTACAGGTACCGTATGCTGTTAGTGTATCAAGCCTGCTTATTTGGCCAGCATTGTCTCAACATGATCCTAAGTTAATCCGTTAATCTATAATCGGGTATGCCAATAAGATCGGGAAACTGCTTCTGCTAGCCCCATACAAAGTTCTATGGAGACAAGGTTTATATTTTTTTTTAGCTTCTATGGACACATCCGAGTATAGTACGGTCCTCGTGTTTTTGGTCCAAAAAGGCTATCGCAGTGCTGTACTGTACTGTACCGGTACGAGTAGATAGATCCAGTTTTGCTGGTATTGCCAAGACACCCAATTCAACAAAGCGATTGTTGCAGACGGCCCGAATGCTTAGAGGCGCAGAAGAGTCGCGCCCGATGCCTCAAAGTTCGCCCGTCGACGTCTATTATGCTTTGAGTTAGCCTCCTCTCACCCCCATCGCTCAACCTTCCTCCGCTTCCCTACTCTCGCCGAGCTCTTGAGGATTTCTCACCAAGATATAGTAGGCCACCCCTTCAAACCGAAAAACTTTTACTCTAGGCACATTTTCAACAAACCGAAAGGGCTCTCCCCTTCCGTTAAGCTCAAAACTTTCATCTCCATTCCAATTCGACCTCACCTCGCCTCAACACTACCAACACGCCATCCGAAATGGCATCACCATCACCAAGTCCCCCTTCTCTTTCACCTACTCCTCATCCCAATCAGCTCCCCCCACCAACTGCTCCTCCCCAGAGCAAACGCGATAAACGTAGACACGCCTTGAGCGAAAAGCTCACTGCCCTCACGACATCGTTCCATAATCCTACTAACCCCCTTGTGCGGGACCTACACTACCGAGCACAACTTGCGTCTATCCAGGCTGATATCCATCTAATCACCAAATGCGATGCTTCTGGACGGGATATGCGGCTCTTGGATGATTCGCCGGAGCGTATCCAGGTGCAAGTTGATGAGGAGCTTGAACGGATGGGTTTATCCGACCTAGTTTCTTCTGCCAACGGGGCGAGGGCTGGAGCCGGTCCTGGGGCTGCGGGCAAGGAAGATGCGAGCGGAGTGGGAGTTACGGGAATGGCAGGAAGATGGTATGGACATTTTATTGAGGCTGTGAATGAGGGGATGGAGGAGAGGGATGCTCAACTTTCTCTGCTTCACGTATTTACTCCCTCCTACCTCAGAACATTCTAGTCATCTAACCGACATAGAACAACTATAACCATAAAGTAGCATCCCTAGAATTCCAACACAAGCGCTCAATAGTCCTCGCTAGGAGCGAACACCAATCTCTGACAAACACAATTCAAACTCGTCTAATGGCCCGCTTAAAAACGCAACTTAAAAAGCTCGCCGCAGAGAAAGAATCAACATCCTCAGCAGCCTTATCTTCACTATCCGCCCTTTCAACATCAGTCTACACAGACCTCACAGAAACTAACGCTCTCCTCCTCCACCCTTCTCAATTCGGCATGGTCCCATGTCTCTCCTCGCCCTCCCGCCCTACAGAAGAAGAGAAAGAAACCCGCCGCAAACCCCGCCGTCGCGCGGGCGAAGTTGAAGAACTCCTCTCTTTTGGTGTAGGCATAAACTTTGACCTACCAAGCTCGACCAGCAAGCGCAAGCGTGCCGCCCGTCGTGACAGGGAAGAAATTGAAGAAACCCACACACCGCCCATCCACGAGGCCGCGAGCCCATCCTCTAGTTCGGCGATCATGAACTTTGACCCCTCCTCCTCCTCCCAGCAAAAAATAGACCGTGAAGCCCTCCGCCGCAAGAGGGAAGAACTCCTCAAGCAGGTCTACGCACCAGTCTACTCCTTCGACAAACTCTTCACGGAGAAGGAATTGCAAATGGCCGGGAATCAAGCTTCACTTGCTGCCGTACGGTTTTTTACCGAGAGGCCGCAGATGCATTACGATGATGGGGACTCTGAGGAGGATAATGTGGACCCGGGCATTGTCACTCCGCATCCGGAATTAGAAATCGACGAGGAGGTTACCAACGGGAATTATAATACCAGATCGAATCCGCCCAGGCACACCCGTGAGATTGAAAGTCTTGTGCTCAATGGTGTTCCCGGGTTTGGTACTACATTTGTTAATAAAGCAGGCGTTGCACCGCCGCCACCCGCGCTTCGTAGTGAGGAGGCGGATGCAGATCTTGCCGCCATGAGAGGTGAGGTCGTGAGGAATGGGGATGGTGAGAGGGAGGGGAAGAAAGTGAGGAGGAATTAATAGACTTTTTTTCTTTCCTTTTTTTTATCTGTTTTTTTTTTTTGTTCCTTAAACTTGTGGAATCTATGTTATTCCGTTGTTCTCTTTTTGTATCTTGTGTTTTTCTTTGGTTGGAAGATATGGTAACCGTATGGATGATATGATTGTGGGGTTTTGGCGGGGGAGGTTGTGGGAACTGTATGCTGGTTGGGATTGTTTTTTAGGTTTCTTTCTGTATCATAGGATTTATTTTTATTTTTTCTCGGAATTTACATGGATGATTGAATTTTCGGACTCACCCTTTTACTCTTAACTAATATGAGATGCGGAAGTGAAATTTCTCTCGGCTTGTCGCGGCCTTTGTTTATTAAGCGCTGTTGCACTTATGCAAGTGACTTGGACGATTGGTTATATTGGGCAGAAGTGCTGTGGGGAAGTAACAAGTGTAAGTTACCATTGTTACTATTAAATAATTTTATGCACTTCACAAAGAAATATTAGTACGGTACCGTCCAGGTGCTCAAAATGATTCCGTGTGCGACAACCTATCATGTCACACTGTACCTAGGGCACCAAAAAAAAAAAAAAAAAACACAATAACTATGATATTCCCAAATATAACCCCATCGCGTATCATAATTTCTGAAAAAACATTGTCTTCCAGCCGGGAGGATAGAGGAAATGATTTATATGGGAGATGGATAACTTTTTCAACGCCAATACGAAGTTCACCAAGGCCTATCAAGACCCACCAACAGTACGAATGCTTTGAGGTCTCAGGAAATTTTGGCCCTGCGAATCCGTGAATCCCCGGATCTCCGTCAGCACAAGCTAGTGGCTTGGATAGACGCCCCCCCTCCACATGCTCGAACCCGTCCCAGCCTTGTGCTATTGTGGCGGAATTGGCTCTATATCAGCTTGGGAGTGTGTGCTCATCGCGCGCGAGATTATATTGTAAAGTATTTGATGGTGATGTTTGCTATAATACCATTATCACATATATATGATTGATACCTTTTGAATATTTGGTCGCTTTTTTTAAAAAAACAGAAATTTATTTCTAGTGATTTCAACGGGGTTACAGCTATTTTCTATCATCTAATATTATACTAACCTTTCCTCCGATAGCTTCTAAACAAGAATATTAAATCAACTTTATCAAGCATTGCGTTTTTTTTTTTTTCATGTTTTTTTGCCCCTCTTTGGCATATGCCGTTTCCATCTTTTTTCGCAATGAATTTTCATGGTTACGTGCCTAATAGGGACCAAGAAAGAAAAGTTAAAAGTATAAAAAAAAGAGATAAAAATAAGAGAGAAGAAGAAGAAGAAAGATACTCGAGCTTCCTGAGAGGGAGGAAAGGAGAAAAGAAAAGCATAATCATCCAACTTCCCTTCCTCACACATCAATTCAGCTATTGGCCCGACCCAATCCCAAACGGTTTCAACAGAAACTCCTCAACCGGTTCCATGTCCTCCACCATCTTTAAAACATCCTCCTCGCTCAATTCCTTCGCCAAGTTTTCCTCCCCAACACTCCTGACCACGCCATCCAACTCATCGAGAATGGTCCCCCAGGGGGTGTCCGCCGTGAAGTCTTTACATTCGTTCAGACGGCTCCACCACCCTTTGCTAACGCGACACCAGATGGCCAACCTCACGGGCTCGGGGAGATCGGCCGGGACGCCGCGAATCTTGAGTTCATGGAGCAACCAAGTGACGACTCCGCAGCGCGAGTCCCTTCCGAAACGGCGGATAAGCCCAGACTCTTTAGTCCCGAGACGGCACCCTGCAACCCACTTTTGTAGCCGGTCGTCGGTATGCGAGCCTATTTGCCTAGGGCAGAGCCCAATGCGGTAATGCTCAGGATTCTGATCCCAAAGCCCCGCATCCCTCCACACCCTCTCCGTATCCTCTCCCCAGTACCCGCAATCGCACGGGAGGTGCTTGGAAGACGAATACGGGTTCAACTCCGACACGATGGTAAAGCTGTCAACCGGCGCATTCGAATTGTGTCTGGAGACGCAAACCGGTATCGTGAACACACCCGGCGTATCCGGTTGGGCGATACTCTTCGCCCCGTCCAACGTGCCCGCGCCCAACGGGTCCGCGAGCTCGTAGGGCTCTAATCCCAGCAGGTGAGCGCGGACCGAGGAGGTGATGATGTCGGCGCTTGATACCCCCCATTCTTCCCACTCCTCGGAGCCGAAGGGTACTTCGTTGTGGTGTCTTGCTGCTCGGCCTCGCGCAGTCCACTTGTACATGTAGCAGGCGAGTTCGCCGGCATCTTGGCTGTTACCGATCCCGTGAGTCGCGGCTTCATCGGCGGTGTAGGGGACGCAGGCTTTTAAGCTTTGTGGGCCAGTGTTATCCCGTTTGCAGCTCTGCGCTGGAGCACCACCCTTGCCATCGCCGGGGTTTTTTCGCGTTCTAAGGTCGGCTGTGCAGGTTATGTAGATTTGTTGGGCCTTTAGCGCTGCATTCAGGGTTTTGAAAAAGACATTTTTGGTTATTTGTCTGTTAGAACGTCAGTGGATGCCTGGGGGGGGGGGTTGGGGTTTGCTCACTTTTCGACGTCGGATGCCGCGAAGCTCTTTATGATATGGTCATTTGCCGGGAGGTAGTGTCCTCTTGCAAGGAGAACAGAGAGTGTGGTTTGGCCTGGGTGCAGTGTCAGTTGGTGAAGTGGAATCATGAAGGGTCACTCGGTAAACCTACCCGTTTCAGAGATGTTTTTCGGGTTCATAAGGTCTGCGACACCGGCCTTAAGGCCCTGGCGAGAATTGCTAGTCATCAGTCCAATAGCCATAGCTAGATTGGCTCCGTTGAACTCTGCTTCCCGATCCTGGCCCTCGGGTCCAGCAGTCCACATGTTAATCCCAAGAAGCGCCTCGGGGAGCCAGCCGGTAAACACCGACCATCCCATTTTATACGCATCAACCTTCCTCTGCGAGAGATCCTTATCCCTCTCTTCCTTCCATTTGACAAGGTCATTGAAGCTCTTCGTCTTCTCCTGCCAGTACCCAAGCTTCGTAAATCGCCTGTGGGAAGGCGGGACCATATTCCCACCCTCCTCGGGGTTTTCATTCACACGACGCCTCCACCCATCAGGCGTATACCTATCCATGGCGTTGTAATTCCCCCCACTGGGTGTTTCCCAAACCATGCTATCAACATCCCAAAACTTCTTCTTAACCGGAACCCACTCCTCCCCTTTGTAATTCCACCAGTGCTTATTTTTTTTGCCATATTTATCCCGCCAATACCTGTGCGTACGGTCACCCCGAAGCCCTGTAGCGTGAAGGTAGAAACCGCGTTCTTGGGCCACGGTGCGGATGTTCCTACTGTTCCGCATGGTCCATCCCCACTCTACGTTCAGGATATGTGCGGTTCGCATGAAGAGCCAGGCGATGTGTTCGTCCTCCTTGGCGCGTCGAAGGTCGCTATCATAGGAGTCGAGCTTGGCGGAGAGCTTATCGAGGACTTGCATCCAGGGGAGGAAGGGGGAAAAGATTTTGAAGATGTTTTGGATGCCCATGAGGGTGAAGTGCAGGATCACGGCACGCTTTTGGTCATCTGGCGTTTGCTTCCACCAGAAGAAGGTGTGGGCCATTTTGGGCGCCATGAGGCCGACGTTGCCTTGCGCTGAGTCGAGACCGCTCTGCGATGCACCATTAATATTGCCAATGGCTAAATGGGGAGAGGGGAGGGAAAGGGGAAACAAACATGCACAAGATCTGCCACAGCCGTAAAATGGGATACCGAAGAGAGCACGAAATAAACATTCTTGGCTTCGTGTAAGTCTTCGACTGCCATAACCACATCCTTACACCAGGCAACACATGTCTGGGTCATTCCGATGCCGCATCGAAAGTTCGGCTCACCAAGGTACCTATGTGCAATGCTACCGACAAGTCCGTATCGACGGACCTCGTAGGAGTCTTTATACTTGAGGGTGTAAAGCTCAAGCCATTCCTGGGCATTGCTAAAGATCCAGTTCGATATTTTAAGCTCCCAGGAAGGTGATTTGCAGACTGTCACTGCTTCACCAGGGGTGATAGGGGTTTTGCGGGCGGGAGACTGATTGACTATCGCGAATATGGGTTCGTCGGAGGGGAAGATTGAAGTTGGAAGGGAGAGGCCGGAGGGAAGAGTGGCCCCCGAGGAAGTGGGGGTTGCAGCAACAGCACTGGCCTCAGGCTTGGAGGCGGTTAAGGCTAGGCTGGAGGGTTCCACAGGCGCGGGCGCAGCCTCCACTATTGGAGCGGGTAGGATTCCAATTGTTGTATAATTCGATACCACCGGGATGGCAGCTCTGGCATGCACGGCGGTGTATGAACACAGTGAGAGAGACAGGACGGCCAAGGCCCTGACACAGGGTGCTCGCCGCATTTTGGTAATAGAAAAAGGCTCCAGATCAAGGATTTGGCTCTTGGAGTTTTTGGTAACGCAGCTCTTCGGAGAGGGCCCTGGAGGCGGAACTATGGGCCCGGGTGCTCTTATAAGCCCTCGTAGAGCATACGCATCGATCACGTCGGTGAGCAGGTTTGTACCTTATAGGAAATATTCTGATCCCGATTAGAGAGAAATTTTCCCCGAAAATAGAATCACCTAGGGCCCTAGTAAGTGTTTGTCACATCAATCCCGAGCTTATTTTTGCACTTTCCAGCGGTACACTTGATGGCATGAACCCTCACATGTACCTCAACAGAAGCTTCGCAAAGCACCGGAATACAAAAAAAAGGTTGACCCTACGGTCCTGGATCAACTTGCGGGTGAACCTGTGAATCCCCCTTGCGATATCGTGGGACCGAATATATCCCAGGCCTGTCTCCAAGAAACTATCGATTACGAGTGATACCGGATGAGGCGCTCAATCCTGCCACGTTCTAGAGTACTCTACTCCTCAAACCAATACGGGAAGGCTCGATGAGCACCCAGAGCACACTAGCGAACCGAAAACTCAAGTTGTAATATCGGTGATAAGACCCTGGGGCGTAAGAATAGGGTCTCGGATTGACTCCATGATCTAAGCAGCCGTAACAACAAAGATCATGACAATATGCTCATTCGCGAGCTCAAGAATGAAAGTAGGTAGGCACTGGAACTGGTATCAACCAGAGCGGGTGTTCTTTCCCCATGACCTCAATAAACAAATGGAGAGCTTTCTACTCGCGTCTCTGCGCCAAGAATGGGTACCTCTTTTGGAATAGCACCCCCGAACCCATAAAAACCATGGTGTTCGAGCGGTTCGAAAGACTATGCCAGTGGCGCAAGCTACCGGTGCGGTATCCTGTGCGGGTAATAGTATCACACATATGACAATGGCTCTTGGGAGAAATTGGACTTGCTCCTTTCTGGCAGCAAAATTTCTAAAATCGAACCATTGTTTGGACTACATCAAGGACTCTATGGCGCAACATACTCTTATGGGTAGTAGTGAGGAAATAAAGTAGCATGTAATGCTTGAAAGAGTCATTCGGTGTCAGGGTTGAAGAATATTGCTATCACGGTTGGTAATATTTATTCCAAATCAGGTGCCCATTCTTGGCGCGGAGAACACAAGCGCTCTCTGGAAAATCTTTTTCTCTCGTTCGGGTTGGTTCCCCCGCTAAGGGAGGAAAAGTTCGTAGGCAAAAAGAAGGAAAGCGGGCCGTAGGAAATTTAGTTCGGTGGAGGGGGAGAATTGTTGACAATAAAATGACGATCCTGGGCCTTACCTACAGTGGGTGGAGAAAAAAGGGAATTTCGTCCACACAATCATCTCGCCCCGAATCACTGTTCTGTCAACCTTTTCAATACAGTCAGTACTATACCATGCATTTCACAACGAACCTCTCAGATATGATACCATCTGCCGGGAAATATATCATGCCATCAAGAAAGTGAAAGAGTTACTTCACCTTTTCATCCATCGTGAAGTGGTGAAGAAAAATTCAAAAGATAAAGTGAAAAGAGGAAAGATAAATCTAATGAACTGTTGAAATCTTCTTTTTTTTTTTACACTCAGAAAGGATTTCTGTGTGTTGGTCTGCCCTTGCCTGAAAGTGATGTGTTTTGAGTGGTAAATTGCGCCAAGAATTCTAAGTAAATCACCAAAACCCTTTCCCTAGGTCTCAGTCCATCTTTAAAAAGTATCATATCCAGGAGCTTCAAGTTAGATTTATTTGGATTATTTGAGGGATAAGGGGACTGTGAGTATTTTGCTGTTGTTATGTGAAACCTTGGATAGTGGTCTACCGGTACGTCTCGGTTAAGGATGGTATCCTAAAGGTATGCACAAGAATGCGTGGTGCCGGTTCGTACTGTATGATACTACTGGTATTGTCTCCTGTTCTCGCACTGTGACTGACTGGTGGTGCGCCGCACACCTTTTCGCCAGCAACCCCAATAATGATTAGGCAAGATTTTCTCCTTCCAGAGTGAAATCTTGTGCCCTCGCCGAACAGGATCGTAGTGATGTACTTGTACTGTACCAGTACGATATCCACTCACCATTTTCGAGATTCGATTGAAAGTGATCCGTGGTATGATATGACAAGGACTTACCTATTATTGTTTGTTGACATCTGATCTGTGGAGGGGTTATTGTTTGTTTACCTTCTACTCCAGTGTCCTGGACGTTACCGTGACTACCGACAATAACCACAGAGGCACGAACCTCCCGAAAGTACTAGTACCGGTACACGTACTACCGGTAGTACTGGTACTGAGCAAGACATTCTGAAGTGCAGAGATGCGAGAAAGCAATTATGCGACACGACACTCAATTTCCAGGGCACATTCCCAGCTTGCATAAAAACGTGTCTTGTTGCCGTGGCAACACGTAGATAAGCTCTCCCCCTGCATCTAACCCTGAACCATCAGAGAACCGTAGCGGCGGGCGGGGGAAGGGTGAAAAGAAGAAAAGGAGCCTAACCAAACAAACAATACCGGTACACACTTCTAAACCCCCATCCCTCGGATAATTTATTCTTTATCGTACCTATTTCGCACCCTTCCCCTCTCGGTTTGAAGATTGTTGTTCTGTTACGGAAAGAGGGAAAGAAAGAGAGACAATCAATCAAGAAGTTTGCATCTCATCATGCCTTCGCGATTATCGGCGAGCAACGGCTCGTCTCCAGACCCACTTTCGCAATCGACCGGCCCAACCATCTCCTCTACTCCCCAAACAAAGCGAGGCCCCAAAAGGAGGAGGACTACGGTCATATCGACACCTTCGAAGGTTACCACGACGACCACTAGCTCACCGTGGCGATTCCGTGTTGTTGTTGAGGCTGAGAGGGATGTCGATGAGGACGATGATGTCGATGTGACCTTGTCACGGGGAAGGAAGACACAGACGAGAACTACAACCACAAAGATACCTCTCAGGGGATTGAGTCCTGAACCAGTACGGACAGGACGAGAAAAGAAGAAGTCTACCCCGGCGAGAGCAAGAGCAGGGAGTCGTAGTCCTAGTAAGCCTGCTACGAGGAGATCTCCAGCCGCAGAAAATACACCGGCACCAAAGAAGGCCCCAAGAGCAAGAAGAAAGGCTGCTCCTGTGATACTGGTAGAGGAGGAGGGGTGTGAAGGGAATGGGGCAGAGGAGGAGACTCCAGCACCTCAAATTCGAGAGGTGGGAAAACCAGCTGAGGTGAGAAATATACTTTTTCCTATGGTCATTCGTTACTCTGAAGCAATTGTTTCTTCACCTGGCTATGCGCGCGGACACAAAGGCAATATCGTGAATGTTTCAAAGCCCCTCTTTTTTCTTTCTTAACCCCTTACATTGAGTCCTTCAATCTCGCACAAACTGCCTTTTTCCGAGGATACGCAAGTAACTTTCCTTGGTGTCTATCTCCGTACTGACAAACTTATCCTTAGGTACTGAAGAGATCTCCCCGGAAAGCGAGATCACCCGTCAAGCCTCGAGCGGCTCCAGCTCGCGCTACTCGTCGTAGTAACGCTACTGCCGGCCCCTCCCGTGCGGCAGCAGTGGAAGAGGAGGAGTCGGTTTCAAGCAATCGTAGTGCACTCTCTCGTGTAGACCCGAACACTCTACTTTCCCCTACGCCGCCTGTCATAGAGCCCTCAAAGCGTCTGACGAGGAGGTCTGCGAGAAATATCTCACCTGTTCCTCCCCCTTCTCCCATCCCAGCCGAGCTGGATACTGAGGACGAGGAGGCATCAATTGAGCAGAGTGAGGGGTTCTCACTCATCAGTGCACACAACCTGCTTCCGGACTTTCGTGATTCGTCATCACGTCATCACCAAACCTTACCTACGCAAGACGAGGAAGAAGAGGAGGAGGAGGGCGGAGACGATACCGACGTGGACATGGCATTACCCGACTTTACCTACATCGATACCGGAGCTTCCTACACTCCTCGGGTAGTTAAGAAACAAGGCCTACCCACTGAATCTCCAGAAGGGGAACTATTTGCCGGCGAGGCGGTTGGTATTGAGAGTTTCTATGGCGCACCTATCCCGCCAGGGCTCTTTCGTAGTTCACCTCCGCCAGAGTTTAGTCGAGAAATTAGTAGCCGGGACATGATCACTCCACACATTCCCGGAGCTGAGAAAACACCGCAGCTACCCCCCCGGTTACCCGACGGCGATTCCAGAAAGAAACGGATAAGGGAAACCCCCGGACTAGACAGTATCCTACGGGCGGGGGAAGACCTCCGGAGCTCTATGGGCACGGATAGTTCGCCCGGAATGGAAATGCGAAGTGAGCGCTTTGGTGGGGCTTTGGACGACGATGGCGAGGATGATCAGGTTATGTTGGTGGAGGAGGGTAGTCCGAGTGTTCGGGTTAGAAAAGAAGGGGAATTTAGCGGGGAGGCCATCAAGTATCCCCGTGTGGAGGAAGCCGCTTCTTCCAAGATAGCTACAACCGCTTCTCCTAGCGTGAGCGAGGTGTCTACGAAACGTACCGATCGGAAAGGGAAGGGCAAGGCTAAGGCCGCCGAGAAACGTCGGAGGTCTGATATTGACGATGCGGAATGGGGCCACGCCAAGACTGCTAAGAGTATCCGCCTAAATCGTTCCCCTGCCAAATCACCATCGAAATCTGTTCGATTTCAGTCTGGAGACCAAACACGAATATTGGAGGATATCTGGGCTCGGGAAAGGGAGGAAGTGCGGAAGCAGGCTGAAGAGGTCGGGGCAATCACGATTGACGCATCTCCTTCAAAGACAGTGTTGCTTGAGGAGAAGTGGCAGGAGGAACGGGAAGAGGTTAAGCGGCAGGCGCAGGATGCTGGCGCTATCACTATCGATACTACAATTTGGGAGCAATCTGGAACAGACGAGTCCAGTTTGAGTCTAGCAGGCCAAGATACAAAAGCGTTTGAGGAGAGCATTTACAATCGTATCAGAATGGACGAGGAGGCAGCTCCGGGGAAACTCTTCCCTGCATCGGCAATGAAGAAGTCACGGAACGAGCCGAGTTCAAGTGCTGGCTCAAGTTCAAGTACCGGTCGTAAGTATGGAATCGGAAGTAGCACCATCGGCATCCGTGGTGAAAGCGTCAGCTCCCGTAGCTCTCCCCCACCAACCGCTCCAACAACGATGTACCAACCATCAACACGAGAGCAAGCCATGGCCCAAATTTCCGCCGGCACCACCGCAACTCGCCCGACTACTGCCCCTTCAAACACTCCCAATACAAACTCTTCCAATACATCAAACATGCTCCCTCTAGACCTCATTCAACTCTCGTCTTCAGCACCAAACCCGGAATCATCCGGATGGACCCAAAACCACTGGAAGCTCCTCGAGACAATCCTCCACTCGCGTAAAACCGTCCCCCCGGCATCCTGGAAGCGCAGACTCCTGATATCGGTTGACGACCCGCCGAAATTATCGGCAGATGGCCTGTTGGAGGATGATGACGTCGAAATCGTACAAAGTCGTGAAGGGATGTGGTTGCGTCTTAGCACACGCGAGACTTATGCTGTCACTCGGTTTCTTAGGAAGAAGCAGGTCAAAATGGAGGGATGGGGGGAGAAGGTTGTTGCCGGGAAGGTTGGGGCAATAGTTCTAGCTGCAGTCAGGAGACGCAGGAGGGAGGAGAGGAGGGGCGGGAGGGAGCTGCGGGCTTGAGATAATTCATGCTTTTCTTGTGATTTCTCTATCTATTCTTTCATCTCGATATTTTCTTTTTCCGGGGAGCGAGTAAATGGGTATTGTATGATAGTGGTTTTTGTATTCTACGTTGTTTGCGGGTTGTAACTGTATTATAGTTTCGGATGGGGTTTGCTTTTCTGTGTTGTATTATACCTGCGAATTTTATTTAGGGATGAACCGGTTTTTTTGTGTCCGTCCCCCCGTTTTGATCAAGCGGGCAAGCGGATATGGCTTAGGGGCAAGTCAAAGTATATGGTAGTGCTATGACTGACTACTGCTCAAGCTATAATACTCTTGGGCACTGTGAGGACGAAAATGTGTCAGAGCGGTGTAATAACCCTATTTATGTCTCTTATCCTTTTTTTCTATCCTTTCCGCGCGCGAGAGCATAGACCCTCCGCTCGATCGCCCGCTTGCGTTTGGTCATGCACATGTATGTGTGCGAAGGCCCGGCCGAATTCCTTGCCTTCGCGATTGCTGTGCATCCCGTCTCTCATGGCACGACAATTATTATGATAATTATGATGTTAGGTGGGGGGGGTATTCTGAAGTTGATCAACAATTGGAGTAGAGCGTTGGCGTCCTGGAGGGCATGTGTGCTATGATACTCAAGGAGGTGAAGAAATCGGGAAACGAGAAGGAGACAGAACAGATCCCGAAGGCCAGATTTGGTATCATATGCATTTTGTTGATATCATACCAAAGGAGGAAGACAAAATCCCTCTTATAATATCATATCTTACCCTCCCTTCCAAGACGAGCAAAAACAAGCCAAGACAACAAGCGAAGTCGTGCTTCGAGTATCATAGCCAGGTCACACGAACAAGGGATTACACACAGAGCACTACATGAGCCCCTCCTAAATCCAGATCTCGAAGAAAAAATCCAGGACCGTGAATGAAAGGATCGGTGGATAAGCATACAGTATCATACGATGGGCAGCCCCCCCGACCGAATTATTGTGCCATCATAGCAACATAGCGTCGGGCAACCATCTACAAGTACTATGAGTATAAGTGTGCGCAAGCTTCTGGGATGAATGACATACATATCCTCTAGATTTAAAACCTCCTTTCCTCCTCCTGAGAGGGGAATTCTCCAGGAAATCGATGGGCAAACAATCACCCTTTTCTCGGGATGGGAATACTGGTACTATATATAACGCCGTGCGAGTATTATAGATATATAGATATTTGGATGGATGGGTAGGTATATTCTAGCGAAAACCAATTTGTCCAATTTCAACGGGACTAACTGGTAGTGCAGAGTGTTTAAAAGATCGGTTTTTCCCTCCCGGGTGTGATGAGCATCTGATGGGGGGAACCTCCCAAGGTAGGGTATGTACGGCGCTTATAGTCTTTGTGTTTTTTTTTTCTTTTTCTTTCCCCTGTATCTTTAAGGCGGAGAGGAAGCGAGTGATATGGGTTGGAAAAGCGTTGCTTGGAGAGGACCAAATCTCCGGGTCATCATAAATTGGTTCGCTGATAGCGGATGCTGGAGATCACCGTGGGGGCTGTGCGCTGGCGAGCCTGTGCCGGGAGTCTGTCGTTGAGCCTGGGCTCGTTCGGCGGGAATTGTGTGTCCGGCTTTGGGTCGGGTGCTTGGAGGTGTGAGGGAACCACGGCTAAGATTCGTAGCGAGTGATATCATGTGAGAAACCAGTCTATGATTCTTGAACTCCCGCGCTAAGCTCCCCGCATCCGTAAATACAGGCTCCAAGACCAAGGACAAACTAAATCTGAATCAAGTGAAAAAAAAAGGGAAAACACTCCCATTCAATCAACCCAGCTGAACGCCTAATACCCGATGCCAGATACCCAGCCCGCAAAAAATCCAAGAGCTACAAGTACAAAATCCCAACCCCCCCTTTTCATCTAAAATAGTAGCAAAAACTCACGAATTCCAAAGCGGGCGACAATCCTCCACGTCCCCCTCCCTCCCCAAAAATGTGCGAACCCGGCACTCAGCCTCCACCACGTACTCGGCCAACCAGGCAAACACCCACCTGGGCCCGGTGGTGGCCCACTTCCACTTCCTCACACACCAAAGCCCATTCATGGCCGATTCCCAATTTTGCGTCCACAGAAAACTCTGAGTGCACCACTGCTCAACAACGTATGCAAGCCCAATGCCCAAGAATATGCACGTGGTGAGTGTGCCCAGTAGCCAGCTATTTTCAATGTGGTAGGACTTGTAGTACGGCACGCCTTCAAAGTCGACGTACCCGCCGGCGCCGCCCCACATACTCGACTTGCAACGGCAGCTGTTGTATATGCCGAAAGTCTGCGCCACGATGATGTACACGAGCCAGCAGAAGTTTGTGAACTCGCAGAGGCGCAGGACCCATTGCGCCATTCTCCGTCCGGTGCCCGGGTGTAGGAATGCCCAAGCGGCCATCTCCAGGATCAGGCAACCGGTGGCGTTGAGACCGAAGATCATGTATCCGCCAGAGCGGCAGCCGAGGCCGACGGTGGGCGTATAGTAGCTGACAAAGAAGGCGCCGAGGCTGCAGGAGCAGACCATCAGGAAGGCAGCTACCATCTGCCATACCTCGCTGAGGTCGAATCCCACGAGGCCGGAGTAGGCTCCTGTAGTGGATAGTTCGTCGGTGTTTTCGTATATTGTCGACCAACCACGTCCCATGCCGTGCATGGCCTCCAGCGTTCGGAGGAATGAGTGGGCGACGCCATAATGCCAGCGGACGCGGCCTTGGCCCGCAAACTCTCCGAAAATGTCTGGATCCTCAACTCCCGGGAATATGCTGGGGGTGCGCTCAACGGCCTCGATTTCTCGGAGGTAGTTGTTCAGCTTGGCGCGGACATAGCGCGCATCCATCGGGTTTCTGTCCACGATTGTCGCGGCGATGAGAACCGGCAGCCAGGACATTAGTAGGCCCAGTGCGAGGTTATGGGCGGTTGAGTTCACACCGAGGTCCCCGAAAGCTTTGTTTATCGAGATGCCCATTGCCACCAGAAACCAGGCCAGCGATGCTAGAACTTGGACTGTTCCCCGACGGCGTTCCCGGCGGATGCTTGCGGCGACTCTAGCCCTCATTCGTTGGATTTCGCGCCTCCTATCGAATAGGCCAACTCGAAGGATAGTCTCTATGTGGCGTTCTTGTAGCTGCGTGTAGATATTGAGCTCGTATTGGTTAACCACGCTGAGGAGGTAAAAAGAGTCTCTCAACTCCGCGAAACTGCTTGGTGGTGGGGGGTACTGGTCTTTGTCGACGCTCATGTCAACCATAATAGCGCACTTCCTGGTAACCTTCATGTTCCAGAAAATACACATCATGGAAACGATAGGTGAGCCCACCCACCTGAATACAACAAACATGGTTTGTTTGAAGTTATTGCTCTCGAAGGGGGCCTGCAGAATCAGACCCACCAAAGGGAGCACCCATGTCGTGATTGTATCCGAGGCTTTTTCCCACTCGTAGTATTCTGGTGTTACACCGCAGTACTCCTCGCAGGCGGCAAACGTTACCAGGAATGCTGGATTTTTGCTATTTCGTGCCTGGCCCAGGGGACCTTTCACAGGACCGGTGTAGATATACTCGGATGGAAGGGAACCGTTCTTCGCTAGTTCCTTGATTTTTGCGCCGCATTGTGCAAAGTGGGTTTTCGCAGCTACAGGAACTGGGGTCGAAAGTAGAAGGAGGAGGAATAAAGCGAGTAAGAGAGGTTTTCCTGAGGGCACTAGCCGTAACAGTGAGCGAGGGGTGTCTGTGTTCGGGTGTTGAGGTCCCTGATGCGCGTTTCCCTAAATAAGCGTTGAATTCGCCTTCAATTTTATAGGAAGGTGGTGGCCAAGGCCCAAATGGGGATCGTAGACATGGAGACTCACCCGTGAACACTGACCTTCCAACCGCCCCCGACCCTCCGCCATTGAAAACTGAACGAGGCCCTTGGACTGCTGGTATGTGTACGGCACGAGCACTCTTAGGGCTTATCTAGACCTTCCGGTAAGAATGGCGAATGGCGCCAGTGATCACTCCCGGCCAGGTTTTTCTTCGCCAAGAGAAATGAGAAACGAGAGTGCACGGGTATTTATTGAGACTCGCTCAAATAGTAGTGAATCAGTGATGGTAGCGTAGTGTGCTGCTCTAAAGAGAGTAAGGGAAATACAATGTTTCCAGGGAAAAGAGGGAGTCTAAACTTTTTTATAAAGCTCCAGTTTGTGGCACTCCTTTATTGAGGGGTGCCTGGGATATTTATATTATCCTACCTTCGGGTCCTGTATCTCGAGTCACAGAATTTATTAGGGGTGAAACCAACCAATGGGCCAACTCCTCCCCCCCCTCCCAGCAGATTCCGAGCCGAAGGCCCCAATAAACAACCACGCACAATCGCAGTGCCCCTCCATCCCCCTCATCCCAATACTTGAGTACTGATGATGATATGAAAACCCTCTTATCACGGCCTCTCCCTTGGAGCTGCTTGCCCCAGGCCACAAGCACCCGAAAACGTGTGGGGTATACAGTATAGGCAGTACGGTAGGCATGAAGTTCCTAAACATGGGGATCAAAAGTTTGTATCGCGAATTGTATGTGCGCATCTGAGGGCTCGTACTAAATTCAGACTTAAAAAAAATTTCAGGTAGGAGTACAGTACACGTACTTGTGCCGAGCAGATACTTGTATTTCTTTAGTCCCTGTTTCGGGTACTTCTCGCCCGGGACAGGTACGGAAACTCACTCCAACACATACAAATTGGCTCGCCTCCTGTACCGCGCACCGCTACCAGCAACCAACGATGGGGTCTTATCACTTTTGTGCACCACGGGTACTTTGCTTGTGGGGTGCGGTACTCTTTATGATTTTTGTGTCACTTTCCACAAAGGGTACTTTTCCGTCGCCCCATTTCGACAAATGATCTGTTGAGCCTCATGGATTTCCGATTCCCCCCTATCAAGTGTACTCGTGACGTTGTGACGTTTGTGGAACTTGAAATGACCAGAGCCTCAGAATAGTGCTGAGAACTTGAGGCTGGGATGGTTGTAGCCAAGTTGCGAGAGGAAAAGAGTGAATCTGCCTCGCCGCGCACCGCGTTCGTAATATTATGTCAGCACTATAATCTTGCAACAGACCTATAACTTTTGGAGGACACGAATGCGATCTCTTGGATGATGTGGTATGCGAGGCTAAAGATGGATTGTGAGTGATAGTGGAGGGACGAATTTCCGCCGTGTCATGAGGCACCAGAAGGTTCCTCGATTGCTATTCCATGATATTTACTGTGGTGTCCAGTTTCCCTTCGCTAACCAGAATGCCATCCTCGTGGGCCCCTTTTCTTGCGAGACAGGGAGTACCGGTACGTGCCGGACTATTCTACGATATCAACCCATATACAAGTACTCGTACTTGTATCGTCTTGTTCACCTCAGGGTGCCACCGAACCGATTTTAGGTCTAGCAAGTAACACACATGTACTTGTATCTTTTGGGGGTGCCACTGCAAGGCTGTTTCGCTCGGATGGGTACCGAAACCGGAGTTCACCCGGAATCCCACCGCAGCGATATCGCACCGGAGTACTCGTACTGTAGCAATGCACGACATTCTACCCAGTCCATGACTCGATTGGGGCTAGAATAGGGCCAGGCCCACACTTGTTCCCTGCCTCGGGCCAATTTGGAGCCGTTTGCTCGAGTACCGGTGACATTGTCTATCATAGGAATCTCCGCTCTACAAGTAGTCAAATACTAAATACAGGTAATGTGCGGTGAAAAAATGCTCGTCCTATATGATATTAGGCAAATTTTTGAAAAAGCGCAAATGATACCGGTATGATAAGTCAACAGAAGGGATCTTAGGGGATGCTTTACTGATAGCCTCGGTTCCCCCGCCATGGCGCGAGAAGGGGAGAAGGGTGAAAGCTTCACCCCTGTTCACACCACCGAAATTCATTCCCACATGAAAGCCACAGCTCAAAGTCACATCTTTTTACCGATACTGGGGCAAATACCGGGTTCACACATGGTATGAACCACGGCTGCGAACTCGCCCTTCTCACCCTCTCGCACCGCACCTTACAGAACAAATTTGTGCAACTTTCCCGGGTGGTGAGTTTTACTACAGTACGGTACACAATTGTTTTAGTCACAAACAGTTTGATATAATAGTGGCTGACACAGAATGCAGAATAGGGCTTGCGGCGGCGCCTCAGAAATACCAAGCGTTGAAGTAGTTCCTTATTTGAATTGTTGCATAGAGCTGAAGCACTGCATCCGTCCTGATTGCACGGAGACGGTAAAGGGCCTTTGCACTTTTGGCATTGGATCTATTTGCTGGAAACCCGTGCCGGGCTTGCACGCACGTACCTGTTGCAGGTTCAGGGGAAGTGCTCCTAGAACGATTTAGAGTGGTACCGGTATTCCTGGTGGGCGTGGTGGTGGGAGGGGGACCTTAATTGATCGAAGGTACCGATACTCTACCATAGTATCCTCATGCCAGGCTGCCACTCGCGCCGCATGATACCTGGGGATATTGCTGCCCTCCGTATGGCTGTTTGAAACCGTGGGAGACCTAGATTTAGAATGCGTTAAATGCTAATATCGTGCGCTAGTGCAAGTACAGTTTATTGTTCAATCTTTTTCAAAATACCCCTCCTACTGGTCTACCAATACTCTTTTTATCAAAGGATGGAGTCCATGTAATTAAAGAGGAGCAGATTTTAGGTCGTTTTCCATCCCAAACTTTTCTCTAGAAACTTTGTCGTTGCTATGCCCTTTCATTGTTGGTTTTAGTCGTGGGAGGGTCGATTTCAGACGCCCGACACCGCATTACCGACAAAGGGGTGAAAAACCAACTGGTGGAATCAAGTGCAACTATTTGTGCCTCCACGCCATCTTTGGAATAGCTACTACGGGCCCATAGAAGGGACAAACAGGTGTCAATTCGTGGATCGGAGACACGAGAAATATGATACTATCACGGTGGCTTCGGACCCTACCTGTTGGTGGAGCAAGTTTTTGCACGATAACGTGAGCGGAGTCTCACTGCGGGTAAGGTGGATGGATCATATATGGTGCAATAATTCAGGGCTCGGTTGGATTCGCAATTGGTTGGTTCGACAATGCCTCGACTGGAGTCTTCGGCCAAATGCGCCTTTACAATTGAAAGAGAAAATATTAGCGAGCTGGCTGTTTCTTGGGACTGCTATTGTGATAGATCTCATATTGTACCGGTATTGGGAGTTTGGGATCGTGACTACCGTAGGATGCCCAGAGGTCGAGAGAAAGCTTGAATCGAAGGATAGAGAAGGGTTACCGGTAGAATTGGTACCCCCCGTATGTTACACCACAAAATTGGCGCAGTATGCCTCTAAGGTTACCCATATTTTGGCAGAGGGATGGCGATTGCTTAGTCCGGGGAATTGCAACTCACCAGTGCCTTGCCATTTTTGAACTCCCAGAGAAATGGCTTGTTGCTGTGCTACCGGTACGGTGGTACAGACATCCCGCTTCTAAGTCTTCATGATCTCGGAGGATTCCGGCGCCCTAAGCTGAGAACACTGACAGAATCAATGTCCCGTGGCTGGCCATGTGCCCCTCCTGGTATAGTTGATCCGAATCCAAAAGCATGTTTACGGCTGATAAACACCCGCACGCGGGATGCGAAGGGCTCACTTGGCGTTTTAGTTGTTGTCAATAGGAGAGAGAGACTACCGGTAGGTGAGATATTATGGAAACCGATAACGTGGGATGCTATCATAGCTACATGTAGACATCGTAGAGGCATACCTTAGCCCTAGGTAGTATCGCTTACTCAGAGAGTAGCTTGGGGGAATCATTGATCTGTTTCCCCTTCGAGAATTGATTCATCCTGATATTTTTTATATTACTGGATAGATTTAGCGTCGTGTTGGAGATATGATGATTTGTACTGCGCCAGGGAAGAAGGGGGTATGCGATTGTAGACCGGCCAGCTCATCTCTCCTGCTATCAATTTCGAGGAGTCCGTCAGCGCTGGAATTTTCAACCTCCCTTTTCTTCTCGAAGTGCAGCTTCCCGTAGCCTACCTTTCTTCTTTCAGATGTGGGCCTCACCTGTACTCAGATATGGACCAATCTAAGCCCTAAAGTGGAATGAGGATTTATTTTCCTTCTCCGGGAAAGCCGAGTGACAGACGGCTGACGGCAGATGAGTTTTGAGAAAGCAATAATGGACTAAGCTAGAGCTCAGGAAATCCACATAGGCGTTTTTCCACTGGATCAAATACGGTACCGAACGGCAACCTTTGCGGATATCTCGTAACTCCATTCCGATATCTCTGAACTAGCCGGAAAGACTGGAGTATACCGAAATATAAAAACATAAAGAAATAATCCTTATCCTTCCATAGATCAATCACTCATATCCGTTTTCCTCCGACCATGTCTATTCGGCTCTCCCGCATTCAACACTGTAGTTTTCTGCGTCGGACGGGTCCGTTGCCGGCCGCAGGCGTTGCCGGAGGCTCTCGGCCCTGCCGAACAACAGAAACCACAAGTATGACGAGAGCATGCCAAGCAGCACCTAGCGATCCCCAACAGACATCCGGGAAACTCGGCTTTACCTTCTAGGTAGGGCACCGTCAACATCATGACGATTCGTTGGATACTCTAGGGACTAGGCAGGAATGTTTTAAGTGAGGAGCACCACTTTGGTCTCGGCATTCCTATGGCTTTTCGAACGTTTGGGAACGGCGTGCTACGTACAGGACACCACTGATCCGGAACCTCCGATCCCCCCCCCATGAGCTGAAAAGCGAGGATATAATAGCAGGAGCGGCTACAGGCCCTCCGGCTCGGCCCGAAAATTGCCCGCAAATATACAGTGCAGCCCGGCCAGGTCGGAGTAAGGATAAGCTAGGCTTTGTACTGTACAAGTAGGCCCGGCTTTCCCGAAGCCTGCTGGCCTGATAGGTGTCTGGTGGTGTGTGGTCAGTCTTTCGGCATATGCTATGTGGCTGGTGAATATTCGCTAACTTGATGGGCAGCAGACTACCTCAGATACGCATAGATATGTCCAGACATCTCCTGTTAGTTTAGGATAAGGGCGCAGGAAGGGGGATATCGAAAAGCATTTTTCAATAAGTCTAAAAAGCATTCAGAGTAGTGTAGATGCTGAGAAACTTCCCACAACTCGGTATATTCCTAAAACGTAGATGAATCATTCGCATACTCCCAATCACTACCCGATTGTCTAGCTACCCCTTCCCACCGCCTGTGTGTCATTACACATTACAAACTGCAAATCTTCACAGCATGTTCTCTAAGAGCGCTCCATCCAGACGATTTCGTTTCGTATCGCAAACTGTTTCTCCGGTTTTTTTTATCCCGATCGCCACGTTGGATACAAACAATTTAGATGAGGATACAAGTCGCACTCTCCTCCAGGAATAAGTAGGAGAGCGTGTATATTACCTATCCACATCGATACAAACCCACCCCGAGAATTCCCCGAAAATCAGAGAAATCACGCCCGATCACTCGGAAACCCACAGAGATGATACCAGCGCATGATCTCCAGAAGCTGGATCAGGCGCCCGGGAAGACCGAGCAGCGCCCCCACGATCTAGTGGCTCCGAGTGTGAACTCAATATCGTATGAGAGCCACTTGAGGCATTGAGATCGGGTTTGGAAAACCCGGATCAAAACCGTGTATACTGTACGGTACCATCTCGGTCAATTTTGACGCGTTTTTTGTCCGCCGTTGGGCTTACCGAACACGTTACGAATAATGTCAATTGTTGCAAATTAACCTTTATTATCATAAGTGAAGGGGGGAAGCGATGTTGTGCTCATACGGAGATCTCTCGTAACTTGAAACTGAGATATCTCATACTCGGATTAGTATCTTTGCATCCTCCACCATAACCCATGGGAAGCCTCCTCACCTACACGACCAAGCCATCCGCTATGGACCCGTGCGGCTCTTCCCCGACGAACGAACGAACGAACGAACGTAGGGTGCTCCAGTGGGGTCCGACCGATCGACCAAAGATGGCATTTTTTTTCCGCCCCTCTGGATGTTCATGTGATATCACTCGGGAACTGATTTTTGGCCCACAGACCTGTGTGATAAGAAAGCTTGAACCGTGCACTTGTGCTCGGTATTTCAATATAATTTATTTACCCTTGTATCGCCAATATGATATCTCGCTGTTTGTTAATGGGAAAAAAAAAAGTTCCTGCTAACATTGCGAACAGCAGGTTGAAAAATACAAGTATGATAGTGTTCGGTTTTGAGGAACTATCGAACCGCTCTTCCTTTCCCACGATACATATATTCCTCCTCTCTTTCTCGGTGCAAGCCCAAAAGGCACTTGTTTTTTTCTTCCCTGGTTATGACACCACACCTTTACAGAACTTCCTCAAGGGCGTTTGTCATACGCACACCCTCCCCAAGCCGCGCTTTGTCAAGGTGTCACCATATATAAACCACGGTATGGAGCTATGGTAAAGTGGGGTTTGTGCGTGCGGGCGTCACGGCGTTCGCAATTCTGGTTTTTTTTTTTTTTAACAAAAAAAAGACAACCTATAATATTATAACATCTTTTCTTTTATAAAGGTTATTATGCCTTTTTAAAATATCTTAAGGCGTTGGTCCAGGACAATTGTGATGCTTGAATTCGTGAATTTTCTCAATAGCGGTCGTTTTTTTCACCCCTCCTCCTGCCTTTTTTTCCCCTTGAGGGTTTCTTATTTCAGCCTTCTCTGTGAGCTTGCGGTGACGTCTCGTTTCCACGCGTCGCCACCCCCCAGGGCCCGGTGAATTATATAGTGTGACCAGAAGTGAATCTGCTCGATGACTTTATATTGTATGTGTATTTTCAACGATGAATGAGTGAGTAAAGGAGCAAGCAATGAGAAAAGTAAATAAAATTATATTAGAACATGACCTATTATTAGACCTATTCTACATCTTAGATTTCCAAATTGGTATCCTAATACTACTTTCTGTTTCCCAAAAATAAACAACTAGGATAAATGTAGCCTTTGTAAAGTAAATCTAGTGTGTTATAGAAAACAGCATAGATTTACAGTACTATGGCTTCTCTTTTGAGATTTATATCACCATGCAATCATTGCAGATTACTAAATGGTAATTCATGAAAGCAAGTGGGTTCTTCCTATCCATACTAGAATGTGCCCTCCAACCTGCCTATCTGTATTTTCATCTTACCTATTCTTATGTATTTTTCTCCCTTTTGAATTGGTAAATGCCCTCCCACCTATCCACCTATGATTCTATCCCTCCTAATCTTATAAAAAATTCCTGTTCGTGTTAGTATGTGCCCTCCCACCAGCCCACCTATATTGCCATCCCTCCTATTAGTAGTATATGCCCTCCCACCAACCCACCTAGATTTTCTTCCCACTAGTACTTTATTGTGTAAAGTGTTAGTTGCAGTAATATATAACTTTAATAGAGTGATGTGTATGATGTTGAATGTGATGTTATATAGTGTTGTATAAGAGAAGAAGGAGTAAAAGAAGTTGATGAGGAAAGAAGAGAAAGAGGGGGGGTAATGGACCCCCTATATAGGCCTCCCTCAAAAATGCCAAGCCAGATATTTAAGAAAATAGAATTTATCCTACCACTTCCACCCTTCCCCTCTTACTTACTACAAATGAATGGATGATATTGGAGTAGTAAAAGTATATAGCTAAGTATTTGATAATATTATGAAAATATGTCTATTTGTCATATACACCTATGAGATTTACTTTGCTTTTAAATTTTTTTGTATTTCAAGTAAAAACCTAGCATGATAACATAGAAACGTTATCAAAATATTAAAATGAGAAACAAATCAATAATAAAAAAAGAATAATGAATATGGAGAAATGCTGTACAGAAAGCGGAATTTAGTTTCAGATTTAAACCTATATCTGGATTTATTTATGCATGAAATTCTAGAATGGATAGAAGGTAGATGTATAAAAGAGAATAACAAATGAAATAGGAAAGGGCTATAGCTCTTCATTTTATGCTTGAAATGTTAGAGCATCAAATTGGTATGCCTGGAGTTTTTCCTTTTGCCCTTTTAAGAGTGGGTCAACATGTAAAAGTTTGGTCATTATATGATCTTAGTGGAATTGTGTATAGAGATACAGTTTGTATTCTCTCCTGGCGGGTACTGTCCATCCATACATACCTTTCGTAACGGTCAGCTGTCAGCACTATGTTCCGTCCCAAGAAAAAATACCATTTGTCAGCGTCAGCCTGGGTAGTTCCGCTATTCCAGACCCGTCAGTGATTGTATTTCGTCGACCATCTTCGGCATTTTTTCCTTGTCGTATTTCATCAAATCTTATGTTAAGGATAAGCAAACCTTTATTCTGAAATAGTATGCTGGGTGTATGCTATGACCCACTGTATGCTTAGGAAACTTGTACCACTGTGCGAGTATGGTACCTTCAGATTGAAAGTGACGGACCGTATGATGGCCGGGTTTGAGGGAATGTAATGCAGGGTTTAGGAATTGTTTAAAGGATCGGTAGGGGCGATGTTCATAACTTTGATTAAACGTGGAAACCTTTTTTGGCCTACTTTATGTAGTGTCAGCGCGGACTGTCCCACTGGGACACCTCAAACATATGGGTCAGCAATTTGATTTGTTCCGGATGGTATGGGTGGTACGGTATCCCGATTGGTCACCCTAACTCTTCCGTTCCTGAGTTCGGCTTCTTGTGATACCAGCGCATGCGCCTTTCTTTCCTCACTTCGCACTGTAATGTTTACCACTGGAAACTTTTTGATGGATTTTTTCCCCCCATCTCCATATTAGTGCAAATATCCGGTATGGCTTGGGGATTTTGGCCTTAGGACCAGCGGTGAAGATCCCCGGCGTGAACGAAAGCGGGTCGTCATCAAACATAGGGACGAGGGAGAGTGATAAGATCTAAGTTGACATTTGCTCTTTTATTAAAACTACAAGTATAGCACAAAGCGCACCCGCGCAAACAAGCCCTCACGATCTCTCTTTCCAGACCTCGGACGTGAACAGGAAGCTTGAGGAGGTGGGCATTTAAGCACACTTCCCCCCTTTGCAAGTAAGAACATCCGAGCAATCGTCATCACTTCCACACTTGGCTCCAGCGCAATGACCAGGCCATTCGCAAGTACCGCCACTGCCACCGGAAGAAGAGTCGGCAGTAGGTGTCGGCTTGGTGACGGTCAGGAAGGTGGTAGGAGAGCCGGAGGCGGGGGCGGGGTTGGAACCGCTACTGCTCCCGCCAAAGATATCGTCCTGGGCACCGTTCTTGAATCCCCACTTGGCGTTGTAGGATGGCTTCTGGTCAAAGTTCCCGCTGAACTCGATATTTGAACGGTCATTGGCCCAGTACATTGGCTGCTTGGGCCCCGAGACACAGCCTGATCCGTTAGGGCAGTACTTGGGTGGAGCCGGCTTTCCAACTGGGGTGGTTCCGGTGGCGCCGTCAACTTTGCACTCAAAGCCCGTCATATACTGAGTTCATCTATCAGCACCATTGAAGCAAGGAGAAGTTGGGGGGTGGGAGTTACCATTTCGTTGGAGGAGTCTTGCCCTTGCCAGAACCAAGCGCAGATACACTTTCCGTTGGGGCATGCTGGTAACCCGGCTGGGATGGGGAAGTCCTGCTTGAGTCCGTTCACACACTTATCGTTTACCGAGAAGATGGCGAAGTCCTCCGGCTGCACTTGGGCGGCATCGGCCTTGTAGGCGATTGCGAGACCGCACCCAAGGAGCTTCTTCGGATCAATTGGGTCACCAGCATGATATGACGGAGCTGGATTATCATTAGTTGACGACAATATGGGTGGTGAGAGGTGAGGACTTACTATCGGTGGGGCAAGCATTTCTGCCATCACCCTGTGTACCGTAGGATGTGAAGTCCTTGTTGCAGGCGATCTCCAGAGTGGCCACTCCACCAGCAGGGAGTGACATTGGTTGTCCGGTGGGCTTTTTGTCCAAGTTTCCTATCCAGACCGTAAGTGAAAGTGGCCAGCTTTGGAGTATTGATGGAGGTTACCATGAAACCACCACCGTTCAAAAGGCAAATTAGCCAACGGCTCAACGAGAGTGTACCCATCGCCGTTGAAGCCAAAAACGGATTCATGCCAGAGTCCCAAATGGGCAAATGCCATAGGGAGCATACCGAGGAGGATAGCAGAGGTATACATTTTGGATCGTGGTATTATAGGATTTTTTTGTAAAGTACAGTATCCTCTCAAAGGGGTGTGTATTATAAGGAGTGTAAATGGTTAAATCGAAAGCCTTCAAGGCTGAAGGAGGGAAGGATTAAGGGGATCAAAGAAGGAATGTTCACAAGCGTGTGATGGTGATGGTGGAGGTAGGAGTGGAAGACATCGGAAGGGTATTTAACAAACTCTGCTGAGCTTTGCCCTGCTTCTCTAAGGGCCACCACACATGGTATCACAACGGGTACCTGCCAAGGATCCATAGAAATGTATGATACGAGAGGAACATAGAAGTTAAAATGCAGGAACACCAGACTACTATTGCCACGCCACGATGTCAGGTCCCTCATACACCCTGTCATACCTTTTCAGCGAGAATCAGGGCTACCAGTGTTTCCAGAGGCGGGAGGCTAAACTTGCTGTCTGGCGAGTCCAACAACCAATGGCGAATGAAATCGAGAGGTTCCCGCACTCCCGGCATCATCAGAAGCGTCAAAAAATCCCAAGCGATTGGGATGGTGGTGAATGGTTTATTCTTAAAATGTATTGGTGCGACACACACCAAGTCGACATATAAGTGGCCAGCGACAATACGGTATTTTCCCTTATGATAGTCTAATCCACAAGGACATCCTAACACGAGGGAGTGAGTGTGCTTCCCCGGCTCCGAGCGGGCCTGCCTGTTGGGGAGAGATTTTTTTCACCTTGAAACACGAGGTCCTTGTACCTTCCCCTTTTCGCGTTTCGTGGTGGAATATACCCCATTTCGTTTTTAGCCAATGGTGGGGCTCAATTCGGCCTTGATCTGTTCTCTGGCGTCTGGAGCAACCTTGAGAAAAATCTAGCCTATCGGGCGCTATGAAAAACGAATGGTGTCTTGACATATTATCATTGGCGCAACCCAAGTGAATTTCAACAATAACGGCAAGATATGTGCAAGCGAGGAAGGTGGGGGAATAATAACGGTGCTCGAGTACTTGTACCGGTACAGTACAGTACCGAATCATTATCGACGATTGATATTCATCACTGCTTAGGACTGACGAATCCAAATATCGAATATTAATGATTACGATACTTTATTCAAGGGTCCCAATATCGAAGATTTCAGGAGCAACAGGTAGAATGGCCCACCTATAGTTTTTTTTTAACTCTGCAAGCAGTTCTTCCAACCGCTACCGAACTCGTGACTCTGGGGCATATGATCGATTTGCGCTTTCGCCGATCATGATGCATGTCTCTCTGAACCGGTAGTTGGGGGAGGCTCCTCCGTGATACCGTGCTTGTAAGGTGCCGGCCCGGCACGGAGGAACCGAGGGAACTTGCTCGAGTACAGTACAGTACTGTACAGTACAGTGCTCGCACATCTATGGCAGCGACTCGCAGAATCCCACAGATATTCAACACCAGGGTCGTTTTTGCTAAAAAGTTTTGGTAGGAATTGCCCAAAATCTACAGCTGACTCGCCGCCAACCGATCCTTCTTCATACCCCCGACACACCAAATGGCGATAAGGTAGGCTTTACGAGGGTAACACACATCCCTACAGGGCACAGTACGGGTACATTAAAGGACGGTACAGGTACCTCTACTCTACTCATACTGTACTGTACCCACACCATATCACCCCGCCCTATGGGGTAGCGCCTCTGCAAGGCTTGGTTGACGCCCCACTAATAATAGTAGGTTAGCAAGAGCCGAGGCTACCTGCTGTACTAGTGCTGTGCAAGTATCATAACAGGAAAGAGGTATCCCAACATGAGACATTTTTAGTATATAGCTAACAGACAAATAACCATTGTCTCATGCTCGGATAATTCTTGCCTGCTATTTACTTGTATGATAGTAGGGGTTGACACCATCTTCCTATTCCATCTTTGCTCAGCGCCAGTATTTATACGAAGGAGCTTTTATTCGAAATGGACTTATTCAGGAAATTGAAATACCGAGAACTTGTGGCCCTTAGGCACCCAAATTCGAGAACCTCAGCGCTCCAAGCTCTAGTCTCTGTCCAGACCGGTGAGTAGAATACCGAACAATACAGTACCTTCGGACTCAGTCCATAGAGACCCCATTTACTTGTGATTTTCCACCAAGATTTGGCACCGAATTTGTCGAAATGGATGGCCTCAAGTTTTCTTTCCCGCTGTAACAGTAATATTCCATTCGTTAGAAGCTAGTATGATGTGGAGGCTTAACTCTTCCAAAGGGAACAACACAATACAAATGCCGCAAGCTAGGAATACGTAGGCCAGAGAAGATTTTGTTGAATCCCGATTTTACCAATAGTTCCCCGAATAGTTAGGCATCTGTACTGTACAGTACGCTGCACGCTACCCAAACGTTCCCACCAGCGAAAAAGAACTCTTGCCGTCCCCACGACAAATCCAGCACCATTACAAATCCTAATGAAGAAGCGGGAATGCCGTGCGCCAGCAGACCCATTGGTACCGCACTCTACGAGTCAGCAATCCCAAGCAGCAACCAAATCGAGTATCCGCATAACTCGACCACCCGATTAGATCGCACCTATCCCAACAGCCCCCCCCAGTTTTCTCTGCTCCCGAAGCCCGAACCCAGCACCAAGTAAGCTTAATTCTAAAGAGGGGGCTAGGGCAATTTCCACAATCGCATATCGATTGTTACGACCTCATATTAAGGGCGCTTGAAGAGCTTACTGCGACGACTGTGTTCGAGCGATGAATAATCATCAAACGGGTACGATATTATTATGACTACCAGGTGCTAGGGTGGTATGGGAGCATCTTTGTCAGTCCGGAAGCCGCCGAGGAATAGAATTAAAGGGTTCGGGACTATGCTATAGCATCATGGGGTTTTTGGATCGACCATCCGATCCATGCCGCTTGTGTTACCGATCCGGTCGAATTGGTAAGGTGGAGGATGTAATACAGACAGGTTACGGTATCTGTCTTCTTCTTCTACGATTGTAGCATGCATTTTTCGCGGTTGTGGATTTTTGCGATGTTGATGTGTCTTCTTCTTCTACGATTGTGGCATTTTTCGCGACTGTGGATTTTTGCCATGTTGAGGTGGAAACAGGCACTGGGAGTAAGGGTTTGTGTTATTTTTTATCATTGTATTGAATATAGTCAATGACAACGACTCGTTTTTTTTTATAATATTATGATACTCATTGTTTTACTACCCAGACAACCAGATCACGAAAATCACGATGCCTCAACCCTTGGAGAGCAGCACTGCCATGATCAGGCTCACATGAAAAATCTCCGTACAGTGCTCGCCTGTGAAATTGAAATTAAATGGTAGCTGAAATGAAGCAGTGTAACTACATCCATACGAGAAAAAATTATCCAGGCAAACATGTCATGTTGGCGGTGATGCCGTACCACATCGACATTTCGCAGATACCATCCCAGGGTTTAGGGATACCGGAGATGTTTAGTCATATCATACCCATACGGTACTTTTTTGCTCCAGAACGTGGGATCCCATGGCTGGTCCACAAGTTGGCTCACCCGGCACATGGAGAGCCCTGAGAAAACCTAATATCGTACAGTGAAAGCTCCGCTAACTCCACCCTCCGATATATGATATCCAGGACTCCAATATTTCTATCCCTTGTATGATAGGGAGACGGTTTTTGTTCTGTGAGATTCCCCCCCCCCCTAACTTCTAGGGCTCTATCGGTTCCTCTTTCTAGGCTGTAAACTTTATTAAATTCCAGGATCTGTTAATTTAGGCCCTTCTCGGCTTGCCACAAAAATGGCAATTTTCCACTTTAATGCTAAATTTTTTTTTTTTTTTTTTAATTAGAAAATCTACACCAAAGAACGAACTACAACTTGAAACAAATAAAACCTCATAAATTGTATGTATCTCAAAAAAAATTTAAATTGAGAATTTTACCAGATCTAAATAGGATATAGGGTAATGGATCTAAGAGTTTCTACAAAGATAACATACAATTAGAATGCCGGGGAATATATACAGATTAATTTCATATTATATACTATTCTGAGTCTTCCAATCTTTATCCTTTTTAAAGATTTCAAGAAATTTAAAGGAGCAACAATAGGAAAACCATAATTGAGATGTAAAATTGTTGGTAAGAAACAAATAATGAATAGTAATACTATGGAAAGTACAAACAAAATTGTTATAATATCTCTTTATGAAATGAGTGTTTGAAACTAGGGTAGAATGAGAATCTAAAAAATTGTACATAGTTGTTACTGAGTAGCAATTTTTCCATTTCAGGATATACTCCATTTTTACTGTTTATTGTGACTTATTTAAATTAGTACAAGCTGAGCAGGGCCTTAAAAAAAAAAAAAAAAAAAAAAAAAGTAAACACACATAATTTCTCAGGGGAGAGGGGATCTGACATGTTTTCAGACGATAAATTGCTCCAAGGAGGACGAACAGAAAAGAAAACCATTCAGCCTTCCCACCCCTACTACAGACTCTTACTGTGAAAAAAAAGAATGAAAAAAAAAAACAAAAAACTCCCTATAATACCTCAACCAACACGATAGGGGGCTGATTATGAGTGTATGTGCAAACCTTTTATTCTCCTACAAACTTGCCTACTAATTAAAGTAATCAGAGTTCGGTATGAGATACTGTTCTCAGCCCTACGCCTCCATCAATGAAATCCTTTGCTACACTCCCCTGTAGGCCATATAAATAAAACTCCCGCCCTCCTCCTTCACCTCACTCTTAACAAATTTTACCTGTCATAAAAGAAACCCACACCTGCCCCCAGGCCCTGTAGTTGTAAACAAAATAAAATTTTCTAATAAAGGAAATCCACTCCCACTCCAGGCCCCACCGTCATAAACAAAATAAAATCCTCCTACAAAGGAAACCCACACCTGCTCCCATGCCCTGTGGTTGTGAACCAAATAAGATCCTACAACAAAGAAAACCCATACCCACTCCTGGGCCCCATGGTTATTGTCACGAATGTGGCTTGGCATGAAAAAGATTTTCATGTGACACATGGTTATGAGTAACAGGTATGTTATTGTTTCACATATATGACTCATTTGAGTTATATGATTTATTATGTGTGGGATTTGTGATGCTTTCGCATATGGCTCAAATATGAGTCATGGGATGGGCGCCTGGCGAGTATGTCTTATGAGTGTGCCTTGCAGGTAAGCCTTGTGTATATGATTTATATTTCACACATGACCTCGTTATGAGATCATGGGTTTCACGCATATGACTCAGTCGAGTCATATGACTTGTTTATTGCATTATGATTGGTTTATGAGTTTTTGCACATGACCTCACTATGAGGTCATAGGTTTTGAGCATGTGACCACTTTGGTCACCTGATTAGTTTGTTATGATTTGGTTTCGCACATGTGACCACTTTGGATCACATGACTATGGGCGGGAAGAATACTATATAAGGAGGCTGAGGTGGCCAAGGAGAATAGGTTCTTCATGCTTTGTTCTAAGTATTTTCCTACTTCTTGCACTCCGTGTCGGAAGTGAGCGCACCAATACTTTACCTTATTTCGCTCATGATAAATACTTCATCTGCTGTTACTTGTTTGTGTTTTTCATTTTGGGCGGTCGGTTAGAAGCAGTTGTTCTCGCTTAGAAGATACTTCAGTGTGAGATATCCGTGGCCTGGTTCCAGTAATCACTGAGTATAGTTTGGGCGAGGATGGCGTCTTCGACAGCCTCCTCATCCATGAATTCTCTCCCCCCTTTGATGATGTCATCCACTGTTCAGTTTGACTCCAACCCTTCCTCCACGCTTGAGACAGCCCGTGTGGCCTTGTCCCTTATGCCTGCTACTGAGGCTGGCCGTGGCCTTATCCCCACAACTACGCGGTCATATGTTGCACCCAAAGGGAACTTTGATTTCCTACAGTTTCGCCACTACCATGGGTGTCAGAACGCGGTGAACCCGCAGTTTGACGATTTGGTTCGACAAATGGTCACGCCAGCGACTATTGCCACGATGAAAGAAGTGGAGGTTTTGGTGAAGGGTTTCCTAATTGGGAAGGGCTGTTCAGCCACGTGTGGTTTGGACAAGGACACCACCACGGGACTCTTTATTTGGTTCAACTCCGATCATGGTTCGGAATACTCTCCAGCCCCGGTACCCTTCCCACCTAAAGACTCTCAAGCCATAGTACCTGAATCCCCTGTACTACCAACTAAGAGTGTGACTACGGTAAAGGCAAGTTCATGGTCTACTACTCCTCCCCTCACTAGGGCTCTCTAAAGCAAGATGTCCAGTTTCCTCGGCCAGGCCCCTGTACGAAAGACTGGCTCATCAACCCCTTTCTTTCTGGCCAGAATGTCATCTGGAGAAAGGGCTCTTTAGAGACCCCGAAGTTCAGATTAGATGACCCAGAAGATGAGGACTACAACCCCCCTGCTGCTGGAACGAGATGCCATGCGCGGTCGGTATCCCCCGCTAAATGATCCACTGCTCCAGTTCTTGGGCCACAATTTTTGAGGGCCATCAATGTTGATGAAGACCGGAAAAAACAGATCGTTTCTGCCCTGCTGGGCCTGGCTCTTAACGTGCACCACGGACACCTGGCCATTCCCCCACCTGTGAGTCTCTCATCGACTATTGAGACTACAACATATTCCCCATCTCCGTTGGAAACTGAGGATGTTCTGCCTACCTCTGAGGTGTTGGCTCAGGACACTCCCATAGATTTGGAAGAGGGGCACAATTCCGAAGCAACTGGACTGGGTAACAGCATCCATGCCCCCTCTCCAGCAATGGCATTGTTGCCACCGGCCTTGAGTGAAGAATGGGCTTTGCCTAAAGGACAGTTGTTAAGATCTCAGGAGGTCTCACATGATGCCCAGACACTGTTAGAGGTTCACCTTCCGGACACCCAGCATGAGGGAGCTGACGCCGCTGTGGCTCAGGCGGACTCAATTATGGCGGGAGTTTACGAAATATTGGAGGCAGGTAGGACTCCATCTCCAGGGCCCCGCTCGGGTAGCATAATTGGATCCATGTTGGAAGGGCTGGAGGACATCCACTCGGGCAACACTCAACCCCTTCTCTCCTTGGAATCTGGATCGATTGAGGATGACACAGTTCATAATGTCCGGACCTGGATGAACAAAGGTGCCGCATATGGTAATGAAGGACCAGAAGGCAGAGTGAATTACTGGAGCCGAGTAAATCTGCTAGAATGGGTGGTAAAGGCGCAGACAGATATTGTGGGTAAGTAAGGGGAAGAGATAGAAACACTGCAAGGCAAGTTGTCCCCCCACCGCCAATCTCCTCTAGTAGGGTCCTGCAATACACCGTCTACGTTGTTGGGGACTACATCACCCCCTGCCCCTGTTAAGGGAAAGGAGACTGCTATCTGGGCTCCTACTGCTAAAGCCTCCTTCATAGAGATAGTAAAGCGGAGGGCATACACGCCCAAGCCTCCCACCGCTCAGAAAGGGCAAGCACCTTCCACCCACCCCACATCAGCAGCTGCCTCCCACCAGTCTAGCAGTGGGAGCTTCTCTAGTGAAGGAGGGGTAACTTTACGTGTGGCTCGTGGGGGAGAGGGCAAATTGGCACACTGGGAAAAAGAGGATGGGAAGGTAGAGAAAAGGAGAGAAGGTAGGAAAAGAGGTAGGCACCTTAGCGGTGCTGCCAGAAGGAGGAGAAAAGCTGCCAGCAGATCTGGTAGTGAGAAGGAAACAACGACCCTGGTCAAGACTCAGGGGAAGAACACTGACAGACAGGAACCGGCCCCTGTTGCCAGAGCACCTGATACTCTGCCAGCCCAATCAGGGCCTGTGGCCATGGTCAGCATTAAGGTAACTGTAGCCCTGATGTGACAGGAGTACCAATGGGTTTCCCAGGGACCTCCCGACCCACTCAACTCAGTACCAGCACCACCACAGTCATCACCGACCCCGGATGCCTGTGGAAGGTATATCACTATGTGATTTGCCACCCACAAACAAGTACCCCTACCTGAAGATGTGGGCATTGAGGCAATTCGGAACTGAATCAACACAACCTTCTCCAACTAGGGAGAGATTCGTGGCAGTGCCCCATATATTCGTGCTGGGCATGTCAGGCCTGAGATTGGTTGTATCTTTTTGACCTTGGCAGGGTATTCTATTACAGAGTTAGGCAACTGGCACGACAAGGCTAGGCTTGACCTACTTAGAGAATTGTCGCTACCGGAGTTCGAGTTTCAGAGGAACTTGGAGAAGGTGAAGATCTATGTTTCTGGGGTCCCGCTTGCTGACACAGGATGGGGGTCAATATGGAAAGTTGAGGGATGGATCGGAAGCGCAGCCTTTGATGGCCTCCGCACTGACCTGGAGCAATCCAACACTGGTGTAGTAACATTGTCCAGGCCAGATATTATGGGATCCATCCATGCCATGAGGTAGGATAATGCTACAACATGTGGTATCCGCTTTGTGGTCAAAAGAAATGAGGCCATTAGGGAGAGGTTGGCTGAGGAAAAGATTTGGCTGAGAGGAGGAGCTCGCAGCATTTGAGTGTTTGAAGAACATATACCCCTAAAGGTTTGTGGTAAGTGCCGGGAGACCGGCCACTTTGAGGCCACATGTGGTTGCCCACCCCGATGTTATTTTTGTTTTGGAGTACACTTCTTCCGGAAACATATGTGCAGCAAGCTTGGATGCCTGGAAGGTGTGGGCCAAGCCTGTGGACACACCAGGAGACAATCCTGGCTCTGTGACCGAATGGACCATGTCACAGGATACAAACAATGCCCAGGAGTCAGGATGTCGCCTCCAGCTCCGTCATCCCTGAATCCAAAACAAAGGACAACGCCATCAACGGAGCCTGCTAAGGAACCGGGACAACGAGGAAGTCAGATAAGGAGGGCTCAGAGATGACATTGCAGTCATGGATGGTCTCCAATACAGCGACTAGTTGAGATCAGCAGTGACGAGGAAGATGAAGGCTTCCGCCAGATGTCGGATAAGGCTAAGGGTAAGGAACCTGAACATTCCTCCCCTTCCTCCTCACCGGCGCGAGGAATTTTGAAAACCACTGCCACCTCTAAACCCCACCGGGAAGATACCTTTTGGACTGCCCAGGACCAGGATAGTGGTGTCTCCTATGCCTCTGGACCTTGCAGCCCGAGTGGATCAGTTGAAGCCCCCTTTTAATGCTTATTACGACAATGGCATTAAATGTGGGGAGGAGTAGTCGGAATCGGGCGCTTGCATTTGATTTGTTTTTCTTTGTTGATTTGGTTTTTATTATTGAACCGCCAGTTGACCTGGAGGGACTACATGTACCTATAGATGTTGATGGGTGGGATTTGTTTTCTTTTGTTAAGAAGTCGGGTGTTGAGGTATTTGTTCGATCTCACATTTGTGGGATGTTTGAAATGGTGAAACATGGGCACTGCAGTGCCAGTGTGGGCTACTTGGAGAAAAAGGTGAAGAGGGCACTTGCTGGGGTTTACTTCCGACCTGGGTACACTAAGGACCAATTTGTTGGCTGGTTGGACGAACTCAGGGAACCAGATATTACATTTGGTGACTTCAATGCCAGGTGCCAAGACTGGGACCCTAATGCAGACCACAACAATACGGGGGGATGGTGGCTGAAATAGTGGTTCACGGCCCTAACACGCGATATGAACATGGTCCTCCCGACAGTACCTACCTTTCGGGACGTGTCCAGAATTGACCTTTGCCTACACAGAGCACCATATGTTAGGTACCGATACCTGGATGCCACTGGCTGCGAACACAGTACCCAAGCCCTGAAGTTGGTGGTTGACCTTCTTGACAATGTTATGCCTCGGAGGCCGGCCTGGATGAAGGTAGTATGGGAGAAGGTTGGGAAGGAGTTGGACGCCCTGCAAGGGGAAGAAGATAGGAAGATATATAGGAAGGAGTGAGACAAGTGGTGGATGCACTCCCATGGGCCTCCATTGGCAGAGGTCAGTGCGAGTGGTGGACACCGGAGTTGGACAGGATGAGGTTGGATGTGGCCCAGCTATGTCGATACTTCAAATGTAAGGCGGAGTGGATGGAGGACTACAAATTGGCCCGATGTGTGTACCAAGCATGCCTGCTAAGGGATAGGTTTGAGCATATCAGGGAAAAGATAGCTGAGAGCCAAGACCCAGACATATTTAGGTTGGTACGGAAGTTGAAAGCTAAGAGAACCCTTCCCTCTATGGCACGGACAGATGGGTCCTATACTACTACACATTCAGATATCTGTGACCTGATTGTACAGCAGTTGTCTCCTGTCGACCCCACCTCCTGGGAAGATTCCGAGATCGATATGGACAGTGCTCAAGAGATGGAAGTGGTCCTTGCTCGGTTCCCTACGAATACAGGCCCTGGCGAGGACGAGATTGGCTATCCCTTCTTACGTTTCTGGAAACAAAGAGATACAACAACATTGAGGCACCTGGTGGAATACGGATTATGGTACGACATTCTAGACTGGCACAAGGCTGAGGTAGTGATCATACCCAAGCCGAATAAACCCCGGTATGATATTGTGAAATTATGGAGGATGATACATCTCCTTCCAACACTGGCAAAAGTTGCGGAGCGGGTGGTCCTGTTGAGATTGGCCACCTACCTGGATCTGGGAGAAACGCAATTCGGGTCTCGACGGAAGAGGTGGGTTCATGATGCCATGGCAGTGGTCTTTGAGTTCTTGCTGCATAATGAGGGCTACAAAAGACTAATCTTGTCAATGGATATCGAAGGAGGATTTGATAACATTGATATCAATCTCCTGTCAGGCTTTCTGGTGGCTAGGGGGTGCTCCGGATACCTGTGCCAATGGATCCGCTGATGGGCTTCCTGTCGGTTGGTACGGTTTTGCTTTAACGGGTGCATCTCTAAGCCCTACTATGTTAGTAAGGGAGTGCCTCAGGGCTTGCCCCTTTCCCCATTCCTTTTCGGTGAGTATGTGGCAGATATATTCAGGCCATGCATGCGATACTCTCCCAGTGTATGGCAGTTGGTAGTCTCGTACGTTGATGACGGGGTCATTATGGTAGCGGCGGAGTCCTATAAAGCGGCCTAATACCATGTGGGAGAAATATTTGCAGACTGTGACCGCATAGCCAGGGCCAGGGGAATGGGGTTTAGTGCCCTCAAGACTCAGTGGATTGGGTTTGGAGATAATGCGGGGGGGGAATAGAATTGTTAAGAGAAATAGTGTTACTATCAGAGGACTTGTGGGTTCTCAGATATAGGTTTAATGTATTTCTTAATGTTTCCTCTCATGTAAAGTATTGGTTGGAAAGGGCATTGGGTGTTAGGAGAAGGATTTTGGCATTAGGGAGGAGGTTTGGGAGTGTCGGTGAGCTAGGGGCATGGGAGACTTATCGCTTGGTGCAAGCAGCATACCTTCCGACCGTCTACTATGGACTTGAGCTTGTAACTGACCACGTGTTGTATGTGAAGCAGATTCAGGTTCACGTTAACGACTGCCTCCAATCAGTATTTTGAACACCTATGAGGTTAGCAAACAACATACTTTTAGTCGAGTTTGGAATGCCACCTGTTGCTATACAGGGAAGGTACCTACAATGGAGGTGTTATAGTCAGTTCATCAATTACCATTACTGTGACCAGCATCCATGGTTTGGGGAAATATGACTACAGTGGAAGGAGGAAGGCATAGTGGCATATCAGCAGAGTTCGGGCAAGGAGCTCACTTGTTGCCTATCAGTCTCGATTGGGAAAGGCAAGGTGGTGATGGCTGCACACCACCGAGTATTGTACAAAGACCTCTGTATATCTTCTGATGTCGTTATATACACAGATAGGTCCAAGTGCTTGGAGGGGGCTGGTGTAGCCTGGGTGGTGTTTGAGAGGGGGGCCTTGACCCATGTTGACGGGTGTTCGGTTCCCCAATCATAGAGTATTGTGGAATGCGAGGTGTTTGCCATTGTGTGTGCCCTCCGACATGCTCAGGATATGGCTAAGAGATGCCTGGTTCATGTGTTCCTGGACTGTGTGTCGGCCCTTATTATGGTTGATAGCATATTTTCGGATGGTGACTTGGCTGAGTTGTGGGAGGTAATGGTACCCCTGTTAAATATATTCTCACACGTTAGTTTCGGCTAGGTACCTGGCCACATAGACATAGATGGCAATGAGATGGTCGACTTGAAGGCCAAGGCCTATGTCGGACGCCCCTTGTGCCCTCTCCGGTGAGAATGGGTTAGCTTTAGGGTAGGCTATGCAGCTCTGGCTCAGGAGCTTCGAAAAGGGGAATGGGGGACTTGGCATGCTAGAGAAGGGCACAGATACTATGCTCGAGAACCAAAGGTGCCTCAGCACCTCCGAGGCCTGACCCAGATAGATTCCTATGTTTTGATAAGGATCCGTAGTGGGATGGGCATGGTTGGCCATGATGGCTGTGATGGGAAGGAGGACCGACATCACTGGACTAAGTGCCCCTTCTATGCTAGGGGATGACCTGCTGATAAAGACTTGTATAAAGATTCGGCAGTCCTGAGATGGAAGTACTGGTGGACAGAACATCGGTGGCTGGGCCTGGGGGTCCCCTGCCATATCAAACTAATAGATGGGGAGCTGGTTGTGGTGGGTAATCTGTTTGACAGCATACTGATAGTGGAGAGGAATGGGGAGACGGTGTTGATAGGAGACCCTACGACCTGCACCCGATGCGAGAAGAGACACAAAGGCAGTGGCTGGGTGTTGCCTGGCGAGGTGATACTACCGAAGAAGTGGTTCTTTTTGCCCAACCAGCAACAATGCGATTGTACCTGTTGTGGTACTGCCATCACTGCTGTAGCTACAAAGAAACGGGCCAACATTCACGGAACACTTCGAAAGATGTCCCCGGTATTTACAGATTTATCATGATCGATTTTGGTACTCCCAACATTTGCAGTAGGATGAGCTGAACCTGGCAATGTAGACGTCAGTGGTTTTGAGATGGGCTAAGGCAAATGGGTTACTGAAGGAATCATGCTACTCCTACTGCTGTGTGGTGTTGGCTGAGGGTTACTTGGATCTCGGGTTGCATTACAAGACGACGGAGGGATGTTGGAACAGACTGTATGTTTCTTTTATGGAGTATGTAAGCCAGATTGTGTTGGGGCTGGATAAGGGTGAGGGTATGAGATAGTGGCTGGGTGGCGAAGTGGGAAGATGCGTTAATCCAGGACAGCGCTAGTCGCTGTGAGCACCTGTGAGCCCACTGAGGTAGTGATTTTTAGATTTATGTTTGGGGGGAGCGGTTGCGAGGCCGAGTGGTCCGCGGTAGTGTATTTTTAGATAGTTTATTTTATAGGAGGTGGGGGAGACTGGTCGTATGCCAGTGTTGGCGGTACTAGTATAAATAAAATTAGATTGAATTCTAAGTACTTTTCCTACTTATTACTTTAACAAATATAAAATACCTTTACGATCTTTATCTTTATTGCAATGTTATCGTTATGCAAAGGAAAGTTCTTCACGGAGAAGAGTTAGAGAAAGCTACGATAGGGATTCCCGATAGAAGACAAAGGTCTTGTACTATCGGTAACGTAGGCAAAAGTCTAGTGCTATTGTAAGATTAAGCAAAGAAACAAAAGAAGAGAAGTATTGTTCCCCATCGCCAAGAACTAACTATCCAAGGAGGGATTGTTACATTGCAAAGCGTTACCTAGTGTGACGCCAAACGATACAAGACAGTATCCTTCAACCCAGATAAGGAAGGAGATATCGACATCGATGATCAAAACCTCAACCTCAGGGGATTCAGCAACCCCCTAGATCACGTTTCAGTAGAGCCCTCGAGGGCAGCAAGCCCAGTAACCCTAGAGAAAGAATCACCAGTCGATAGCTCTTCTGCAGGAACTCCATGACCCGAGAGAATGTGCGGATCAGCAGTACCTGGGCCACCAGTCCCCACTACTCTGGTACCAGGCACTAGTATACTTGGAATGACTGACAATCAGTTTCAGGTATTTCTAGCAGCAACATGAAATACAGGACAAGGAAACATTCAACAACCGAAAGCCAAAGAACCCGACACATACGAAGGAGCCAAAGACAAGCTACGAATATTCTTGGCACAATGTGAAGGGTATTTTGCCGTTAAGGAATATGGAGAATACCATGATGAGATCAAAATTCCATATGTGGAATCTCTACTAAGAGGACTCGCAGGGCAATGGATCATGCCCTTCCAAGATAGAACGAAACAGAAGGAATGGGTCATGTATAAGGAGTTCAAAGTGATACTCTTCGAACAATTCAGAGATCCCAACGCTAAAGAGACAGTGAGACGAAAGTTGGAAAAACTCCAACAAGGAAAACAAAACTTTTCGGCATACTGAAATGAATGCCAACTATTGGAATACGAGGCCGAGTTTGATGAGGCTACTCTATACATCATCCTCCTAAGAAACTGCAGTGAGAGACTCCGAGAGGCATGGGGAATCTCTGATTTATGCTACACAACAGCCGAACGATTTTCAAGATGGGCGATCGATAAGGAAAGCAAACTAAACATGGTTCGAAGCAACTCGGAAAACACTATACCATACAGAGTGGTCCAATTATCCAGGAATGTGGATAGAACCTTCAAACAGCAAGTAGCTCGAGGAGAAAGTCGAGCATTACTACCAGGCGAGCCAATGGAGTTGGACAAATCAAGAGCAGGACCTACTCTGAACCTGTCTAAGGAAGAATATGCCAGAAGAATGAACAGGAAACTCTGCTTAAGGTGCGGAAAAGCAGGATATTGAATACGAGAATGCAGAAGACGACCCGATAGCGGATACCAAGGCACCAAAGCTGTTGGAAATAATCGCTTCCAGAATCAAAAAAGGAGCAACATTTGCGAAATAATCGCAGAAGATTCACTGGCGGCAAACAACGAGGGTCCCAAGTAAACAGTGGTTTGGAAGACCCAAGATGTGGACCTGAAAAACCCATCAAGTTAGCAAACTACTACATGGCACTACATACGCAAAGAGGAGAAGGAGATGGAGATCATGTGATGATCAAGATGAATATATACAACGAAAAAGACGAAGAAACAACAATATATGTAATGCTTGACTCTGGGGCTACTGAAGCTTTCATCGACAAGGAAATCTGCGACAAATATGGCCTCCATACCAAAGAAGCGAAGAAAGCGAGACAAATCTACCTAGCAGATGGAAAGCCAAGCGTAATGGGTCCTATGACCTATACGGCGACAGTACCTATGGACATTGACAGCCATAGGGAAAAGGCAACCTTTCAGGTAGCAGATCTCAAGAACCATGAGATTGTCTTCAGGATGCCATGGTTGCCAAAACATAATCCAACAATTGATTGGAACGAGAACAAGATGACCTTTACAAGCGAACTATGTGCAACATGATGTTTTAATATTTTGCCTGTGGTCTACTTGACAGCGATATGAGAAGTGGAAGAAGAAACTTTACATGCAAAGTTTGCTGAGATGCGGCAAGATAAGAGAGTCCGGATACAAAGACTAGACCAAGAGGCAAAAGTGCCTACCAAGGGTTCCAAAGGGGCAGCAGGACATGACCTGTATGCCAATGAAGGAATCAAGATACCTGCCAATGGGCAGGCAATTATTGCAACAGGAATAGCCATTGGACTACCAGAAGGCACCTATGGACGAATAGCACCCCGTGGTGGTCTAGCAGTCAAATATCAACTCATGACCATGGCAGGGGTGATTGATGTCGACTATACAGATGAAATCAAAGTGGTCCTGGCCAACCTGGCTCAAGAGGACTATGAAGTCCAAAAAGGGAATTGAATTGCACAGTTGATCATCGAAAAAATCAACCAAGAGGATCTGCACGAAGTACATCAACTGGAAAGAACCACAAGAGGAGACAAGAGATTTGGAAGCACGGACCAAAACCAGCCTGATACAACAAAGAGAATCGAGATCAAAGAGATCACAGCATAAGCCTTTAGATGATACTATTGAAGAGGAGATATAACAGGAATTCTCAAAGGGACATATGAAGACGAAAAAGTGGTCCTAGTGAAAATCAAAATCAGCACGGAACTAGCAATCCAAGACAAGAAATACTAAAGGAAAAAGGGATTAAAAGAATTGATTCTGAACAAATATCATCAATTCAAAAACCTCTTCCAAGAAGAGGAAGCTACTGAGCTACCACCTCGAAGACCAGGAATCGATCACAGAAATCAGCTGGACAAAGACAAGAAAACAGGAAAAACAAAAGAAATTCCCTACAAGAGGTTATAGCGACTAGGAGAAGCGGAGCTCAAAGAACTTAGGAAGTACATCGAGCAAACCCTAAAGCGAGGATAGATCAAGGACTCCACATTAGGAGGATCCCCAATACTATTCATTAAAAAGAAAGATGGAAAAATGAGACTCTGTGGAGACTACGGAGACCTCAATTTGGTTACCAAGAAAGATCGATATCCACTACCCTTGATTGGAGAGGCACTAGAGAGGCTACAGTCAGCAAAATACTTCACCAAACTCAACATCAAGGAATGCCTACCATAATATACGCATCAAGGCAGGAGACGAATGGAAGACTACATTCGCCTCAAGATACGGAATGTTCGAATACTTGGTTATGCCTTTTGGGCTAACCAATGCACGGGCTTCATTCCAGAGATGGATCAACAAGGTACTCAATAAGTACCTTGACATATGTTGCATCGTATACTTGGATGACGTACTCATCTACTCGGAAAGTATGCAACAACACCAGAAGGATATCAGCAATATCATGGCCGCAATACAAGGATCAGGAATAAAGATCAAACCAATAAAATACGAATTCCATAAAGAGGAAATGGAATACCTTGGATTTATCATCAATCGAAGCGGGGTCAAGGTTGACCAAGCCAAAACCACAGCAATATAGGATTGGGCCAAACTAAACAACATAATGGATTTTCAATACTTTATGGGATTCTGCAACTTTTATAAAAGGTTCATAGAGGGATTTAGCAGGCTTGCAAAACCACTCTATAACCTAACAAAGAAAGACAAGAAATGGGAATGGGGAGAAACCGAACAGAAAGCATAAGATGCAATATAAACGCATCTAAAATCGGTACCCCTATTGGTGTATTTTGACCCAAACTGAAGGACAATAATAGAAACGGACGCCTCAAAATATGTATGCTCAGGCATACTATCGTAACAATGTGAAGATGGAAAATGGAGGCCAGTGTCTTACCGATCCAAGACAATGACCCCCGCAGAGTGCAACTACAACATTGTGAACCAAGAACTATTAGCAATAGTGCAAGCGTTACAGGAATGGAGAAGATGCATTTTGAACAACAACCATCCAGTCCAAGTTCTAACCAACTATAAGAATCTGGTCCCGTTCATGACTATGAAAGAACTGAACAACTGTCAGATAAGATGGATGGAACACCTTAGCAAATACAACTTCAAAATAGAATACCGACAAGGTAAAGAGAGTGGAAAACCAGATGCTCTTACAAGGATTACTAACGACAAACCACACGCGAAAGAAGATGAAAGAATTAAACAAAAAACACGAACATTATTACCAAAAACTTACTTCAAGGCAATGGAAGTTATCCAATTCACATCAACTGAGAAAAAGGAAATTGAGAAGGCAAATGAAAGAGACAAAACAGTTCAGGCAATAAGAGAAGCATTGAAGGAAGGAAAAAAGGAGATGAAAGGCATTGCTCTGGATTTATGCCAATGGAAGGATGGAAATATGTGGTACGACAGAAAACAAAGGATTCTGGAAAAAGAAGAGAGAAGGACAGACATTATAAGACAACACCATGATATCCGATTGGCAGAACACGGAGGAACGGCTAACACCACGGAATTCATCACGAGGTCATTCTATTGGCCAGGACTGCGCGAAGATGTCAAATAATTTGTCAAAAGCTGGGACATATGCCCAAGGATGAAAACGGCTAAACATGCACCATATGGATTACTGAAATCAAACGAAGTTCCCGAATGACGATGGGAAACAATTACTATGGATTTCATCACAGACCTACCGGCATTGGAAAATTGCGTTAGCATCCTGGTCGTGGTGGATCCTCTGACCAAAATGAGTCATTTCATTCCAGTCAGAAAAGATATCAACACGAGGGATTTTATACAAACGTTCTTCGGAGAAGTCTTCCGACTTCACAGCCTCCCAAAGAATACCATTACCAATTGAGGAACACTATTCACATCAGGACTATGGGAGAAAGTAACTGGAGAAATGGGGATACAAAACAGGATGAGCTCAGCATTCCACCCGCAAACGGATAGACAAATGGAATGGGTAAATGCGATACTCGAACAATATTTAAGGGCCTACATCAATTCTCAACAAGATGATTAGTACAAACTGTTATCAATGGCCAAATTCGCATACAATAATGGAAAGTAAGAAACAATCAGCACGACACCCTTCTTCACGAATTATGGACAACATGGACAGGTCAGACCACATACCATACGATTAGTGGTATAATGCCAGACCAAACAGATAGGAGAAAACTACACCAAATATTACAATGCAAAATGAGTCAAGCACAACAATGACAAAAAGAACAATACGATAAGCACCGAAGACATGATCTGAATATACAATCGGGAGATATAGTATGGCTAATACCATGCAATATCTATACGATGTGACCATCAAAGAAATTGGACTATAAGAAAATCGGACGATTCAGGATACTGGAAAGGGTGGGTAGCCGAGCTTATAAACTCGACCTTCCCCCCTCGATGCGAATTCACAACACATTCCAGATCTTACTCCTTGAATTACACAACGACAACAAGTTTCCCTCACAAACAATTATTCCTCCTCCTCCAATTGAACTTGATGGAGAACCAGAATACGAGCTCGACAAAATAGTCGATTCTCGCTTCTTCCATGGTCACCTCCAATATTGAGCCAAGTGGATGGGAGATTCGCCCGAACACAATAAAACTTGGTACTTCGTACACAACTTCGAACATGCACAAGATGCCATCTCAACCTGCTACCAGCGATACCAAGGCAAGCCCGACCCTGGTAACGATCATGTTCAACTAAGATAAAGGCCAGGGAAAGGCTTCCATACCATTGCAACAACACGAGGGCTGGGGCGATAGCCCCCGCCAAACAACACGACCAGCCCCGAATACTCATTCATGGGACCGACTGACGAGGAACTTAGAGAGAGGGAAAAACAAGCACAGCATAACACCATGTTATGGACGGTATACTATGATGATGGGTGCCAAACACATTTTGGCGATAAAGAAGGCTCGGGATGGTTCCCGAGGGAATGTCACAAGCGTGGTCCGTGGCCGGACCACATCCTGAAGCATTGGCAACAATGCTTCAGAAAAGAGTGCACGATGCACTGAGCACAGAAAGTCTCTGCGTAATACTACCTGCAGAAGGATGGAAGCAGGAAAGAGTTGGAAGGAGAAGATGCCAGGAAGGCATGGGCAGCGAGAACGTGGTACCGGGAGGAAGGGGCCCAAAACTCCTCAGCAGACTGTCACAAACGTGGCTTGGCATGGAAAAGGTTTTCACATGACACATAGTTATGAGTCACAGGTATGTTGTTGTTTTGCGCATATAACTCATTCGGGTTATATGATTTGTTATGTGTGGGATTTGTGATGCTTTCACACATGGCTCAAGTATGAGTCATGAGACGTACGCTAGGTGAGTATGCCTTGCGAGTGTGCCTTGTGGATAAGCCTTGCACATATGATTTATGTTTCACACATGACCTTACTATGAGGTCATGGGTTTCGCGCATGTGACTCACTCGAGTCATATGACTTGTTTATTGCGTTATGATTGGTTTATGAGTTTTTGTACATGACCTCGCTATGAGGTTATGGGTTTTGAGCATGTGATCACTTTGGTCACATGACTAGTTTGTTATGATTTGGTTTCGCACATGTGGCTACTTTAGGTCACATGACTACGAGTTGGAAGAATACTATATAAGGAGGCCGAGGCGCCCGAAGAAGATAGGTTCTTCACGCTTTGTTCTAAGTACTTTTCCTACTTAGTACTTTAACGAATATAAAACATCTTTATGATCTTTATCTTCATTGCACCGTTATTGTTACGCCAAGAAAAGTCCTTCACGAAGACGAGTTAAAGAAAGCTTAAGATAGGCGTTCCCAATAGAAGACAAAGGTCTTGTACTATCGGTAACGTAGGCAGAGGCCTAGAGCTATTGTAAGACAAAGAAAGAAGAAGACAGAAAGAGAAGTATCATTCCCTGTCGCCAAGAACTAACTATCCAGAGAGGGATCGTTACAAAGACACGGAACTGGACGTCAGGAGCCTACACAGGCAAATCCTGGGAATCCGAGAACAACATGGCCAGGCCAAGGCCACAATTTCGGTAAACAACAAAATGGTCACGGAGCTAAGATAGCTGAATGATAATCAGCAGTACACGATCGAAATGGTGAATCTGACCCTAGAATCAGTAAGGGTCAGATGGAGGACAGCAGATGAAAAGTTCCACAAGCTGAGAAGAACTATGCACTCGGAAGGATAAGAACTATTGAAACTGGGAGAAAAAGCCTGATGGGACTCAGCCTTAGGAGGAGGAGAGCTAATGTCATGAATGTGGCTTGGCATGAAAAAGGTTTTTATGTGACACATGGTTATGAGTCACAGGTATGTTATTGTTTTACATATATGACTCATTCGAGTCAAATGATTTGTTATGTGTGGGATTTGTGATGCTTTCACATATGGCTTAAATATGAGTCATGGGACGGGCGCCTGGCGAGTATGCCTTATGAGTGTAGCTTGCAGGTAAGCCTATCATATATGATTTATGTTTCACACATGACCTCGTTATGAGGTCATGGGTTTCACGCATATGACCCAGTCGAGTCATATGACTTATTTATTGCATTATGATTGGTTTATGAGTTTTTGCACATGACCTTGCTATAAGGTCATAGGTTTTGAGCATGTGACCACTTTGGTCACCTGATTAGTTTGTTATGATTTGGTTTCACACATGTGACTACTTTGGGTCACATGACTATGGGTGGGAAGAACACTATATAAGGAGGCCAAGGCGGCCAAGGAGAATAGGTTTTTCACGCTTTTTTCTAAGTACTTTTCCTACTTGTTACATTAACGAATATAAAACACCTTTACGATCTTTATCTTTATTGCAATGTTATCGTTATGCCAAGGAAAGTTCTTCATGGAGAAGAGTTAGAGAAAGCTACGATAGGCGTTCCTGATAGAAGACAAAGGTCTTGTACTATCGGTAATGTAGGCAGAGACCTAGTACTATCGTAAGACTTAGCAAAGAAACAAAAGAAGAGAAGTATTGTTCCCCATCGCCAAGAACTAACTATCCAAGGAGGGATTGTTATAGTTATGCACAAACTAAATCCTTCAGACAAAGAAAACCTGTGTCTGCCTCGGCCCCACAGTCATGTATTCTAGGAAATTACTATCTGACCAGCATGACTCTCCTAATCTACTGGGTGCCTCCTCTTGGCTACCACACTCACCTTTTAACTGCTTCTTCTAGCTGGGCTTTGTGTCCTAGCCTGCACTAATTCATGTTGTTTGTCCTGCAGCACTGCTACTCCACAAAGCCTACAGTGTTTGCACATGTGTGCTATGACAGGTCTTTGTTTTGGTTGACTCATACAGTCACTCGGCAGAAGTGTTCATGATCTGAGACAATATTTTATTGCTGGTGCACCCTATGGTGGGGCAGTGCCAGTGGGGTTGTCAACGGGCATGCGCGTGTATTCAAGTTCATGATCAACAACTATTGGCACCTCTCAACATTCAACAGTCAATTGACCTGCCATAAATTAAACTAGCTAATATTTTGTATAACCTCTCCTTACTTCTAAAACTGCAGCCACCCTATCAGGTATTAATTTCCACAACTTCTCAAAAAACTCCTCAGGAATTATCTCCTAAATCAATGGTACTACATGTGCAAGTCTTCTCCTAACAGCCTCTTTTCCTCCTGGAGTATCAGCAATCCTTGGATACTGCTGATACAATTGCTTTTTAAGCTCAACCCATATATTCTCAATAGGATTTAAATCAGGGGAATAAGGGGGGGTGGTGTACAACCTCAATAATGTTTCTCTCCAACCAATCCATAACACTATATGCCTTGTGAACAGGAGCATTATCATGCTGAGAAAGAACATCTTTAAGTTGTATACCAAAGGAAATCATTTGATAAATAATAGGAAAAAGATATCTTCTCAAAAGTCTAACATACCTGGCATTATTGATAGTTTGAGTAATAGGAACTAATGGACCTTTTCTTTTACCCCAAAAGCACCCCCAAACTATAAGCAAGATTCCCTTATCCTTCTCCTTTGGGTGTACGCAATCAGCCAACTACTTCTCTGCAGGTTCTCTGAATATCCATTGTTGCTTTAGATCCTTTGATTTCTTCACACTGGACTCATCACTCCAAATCACCCTTTCAAAATCCTCCGCTATCCAGTCCCTATGAGCTGTAGCCCATCACAATCTCTTAGCCACATGATCAAACTTTAGCCTAAGTCTTGACTTGGCTATCCATTTTTTCATGTTTGCTTCTCTGAGTACCTGGTCCACTATGCAGGTAAATTTAGTAGGCAATCATATCGAGTCACTCTGAGTAGCACAAAGAGTTACCAGTATTAAAAGAAATACAGGGTGCATAGTGATCCCTGAAGGCATATCTGGTCATTTTCTGGTTGTACTTGGCTGCCTGTATAATTGTGTAATACTGTTAACCACTCAAAATAGGGGTACAACCAGGGTAAGGGAGATTTTCAAGAGATTGGCATTCACATGCTCAGACAAGAAAGCTCTTAACTGTTGTCTATAGATGTCTAATAATTTAAGCCACCAAGGCAATGTTTTGGAGGCAGTAGAAAAAGGCAATTATCATACTCTTCTCTGCAAGGCTCATTTCTCTCCAGGTGGTTTTAGGTGGGGGGTTTTTTTTTGCAGCATACTTTGTATTTCCAGAACGCTTAACCATTGGTAAAAAAGGTAGAAGAAATTAATAAATTAATTAATTAGGTAAAGGAGGCATCGGTGGGTGTAGATTTGTGAATGGTTATGGTCACGATGGAGTGAACAGTCACAATCAACTTTACACTTCGTTGAAAGATGGCATTTTGGTAAGGCAGCTTAGTCATCTGAGACCGGTTTCATGAACACTTCTGCTGAGTGATTGTAGGTAAATTGATTCCAGCTCCGACTACCTATGCAGCATCTGGTGGCTGAGTGCAATCATTGTCCTTCACCAAATCAGGTTTTTTTAGCAGTTTGGGAGGCCAGCTGTTTATCCAGTGAAGAAGGTCACCTTGCGCATTGTTATCTTGGAGCTCAATGGTTGTGGGAGTCACATGTCCACATCTGTTTACCAGGTGGTCGAAGGCGATTATGTCCCTGTCACATGGGCATTGTCTCCTGGATCTGCTTATTTCTTGGTAAGGCAACCCAGCTACTATACTCAACCCTAGTATCCTCTTGAAATCTTGTCTGGTAAGGGAGTGCAAGTGCTTATATGTTAGGTGGAGACAACTTGATAGACTTCAAGATTGTCTAGGCCAATCAAGATTCGTTTTTGTAGACGGAGATTGTCTAGGAAGGCTCGGACTTGGCTCGTTTCGTTTATGACTACTAGGAGCGAAGTAAAGTAGGTAAAGTAGGGTAGAATTGTAAAAACAAGATTATATTATTAAGGTCTCTTCTCCGTTGCTTGATGATGTTTAAAGCTTGGGAGGCACTTCGATATTTATATTCCACGTCTGAGTGTTCGCGGACTACATCTATCTATCATACAACTATGTACTTCTTCAATCGTAATTCACAATGTCGAGTTTTCTTCTAAGGTGTGAATACCTGTGGACCTTGAAAACCATCACAACCTCTTTGGTAATTACAAGATTTCTTCTTAGGAAACGTACTGTCTCTAATAGTAATATACCGATTAGCAGAGTCTTTAGACTTATGGCCTAGTTCTTAAGTCGAACTGAGTTGGCTCCAATTGTCTTTACCATTGATAAAATGATCAGTTTTATCCACGGCTATATCTGCAAAGGTGGTCGTTATTACAACCATCATAGGTCGCCTGACTCTGATCCTTTGTAACTCCATATCCAACCAATAGATTTTCTCTGGATGACTTCCTATTAAATCGCAGGAAGCTGTTCCACCAGATTGGTAATTAATCCCTCGGTCGGCAACCCTTGGTTGCTCTCTGGCTAGTAGGTTTCAGTAACTATCGTAGTATTGGGAATTACCCCATGACTACGACGTGTTCCGAAACCCAGTTGCAACAATCCATGAACCTCGTTGGCTTCTTTGGTAGTGTCTGTTTTGGAGTTCTAGACTCTTCTGGTAGATGTAAATGTATTGGTCTCTTGTAGAGATTCTTTACCATTTGATACCATCTCTTCATGCGAAATCGTCCCGTTACCTACAGCCGGTGCCAAAGGTATCATGTTTTTGGAGCCAAGTAACTCTCTGAGTAGTTGACGGAATCACTCCGTTCCACTTCCCAGACCTAGCAGAAAGTCCCCATCTCATATAACCTGCGAACAGGATCCGGTCGGTCGGACGGCAGCGACATATGTGGTGTTATTCTGACACCTTCAATTCAATAGTAATATAGTCACAGGACCCAACTGAGATTGACAGATATGATGACGCGCAGGCCCCGTAAGGGAGCTGGAGGGGGGTGTTAGAGACCAGAAATTCCGATTCCAAGTGGGGTTACCCTACTTATGGTGGTTCCTAGGTATCGGGTTCTGGTATTCCTAACATTATGTGACTCTCTCAGTTTCCCGTTATACATCATTTCCTCATGGGTGATCTTTTCCACTCAGTCTTGTCTCAGTTTATCTATGTGTGTGTCTTTGCCCTATTGGTAGTTGTCAGCTGTAGTGATTCCTTTCTCTGCTCTATATTGTGCTGCCCATTTCTTGGTCTATACATTACGTTGGTCCTTGGCATAGGCTTGGAGTGCCAGCAGATTTTGCCTAAATTGCATCATGAGGTTGGGAGGCAGAATTTCCAGCTCTGTCAAAAATGCCAGAACTGGTACCTTCTTTTCCAGACCAAAAGCCATTCATATTATCTTGTTAAGGGTGGTCTGTACCTCCCTCAGCAGACCATTGTTATTCCACACCTCTATAGTGTACATTAGTTGTGGAATCACTAGGCCTTTAATCCGCTGTAAAGTTGTTCATGTATTTAGCCCTCCTTTTTTGTATTTAGATGTGACTGTCTCTATGCGATGTCTGGAGCTGGTGGCTGTGTTGATCCAATATCTGATAATGTGGTCTCATTTCTACCTATGCGTAAAGAAGTATCCAAGCTACTATATGTGATCCTCATTGGGCATGTTCTTATTTTGTAATTGGACATCGAACCTGTACTGGGATGGCATTTGGATAAAGAATGTTTCAGCTTTGCTAGGTGCAAATTCATAGCCATTCTGCGCTGTAGTTTATATCAACTGTTTAATAGTTTCTTGGTGTAGTCTTTTTCCTTCCTCTTTTTTCCGTATGTAGTTGCTACTAGGATGTTGTTCAAGTACTTTAGGATTCTGGTTTCTTCCTCCTGAGATCTTGTGGCTTGAGCCTTTGCTGTATTTAGCATGCTCACCAAAAACAAGATTGGTGATAAAGAGGATCCTTGTGGTAGACCCTTGTCAGTTGAAAATTGCTTGGACATTCTACCTTTGAAACGGTAGCTGGACGTTCTATCCGTGGTCTAGGATTAGACCTACTGCTGCAGGAGTATGGATTGTTCTTCCCGCTTGGTGCAAACCTTTCCAATCTGTAGGTGGTCGAACCCTCCTTGGATGTCCAGTGTAATGATACATTTACTGGCTTTTCCTCCACTATTCATCATGTTGTTAAGGGCTTGTATGGTGTCTGTAATTTGGTACCTTTTCCTGCTCCCGAATGTGTTATCTTCTAGGATTTCAAGTCATGCTATCCCTATAACCGTCGCTTTCTCCAGAGTGTTTACCAGTATGGATTGGAGTTGTATTGGCCTTTAGCCTTTCGCCACTGTATATGTCGACTTATTCAGTTTGGGTATCAGGATAGTACTACTGACCTCTCAGCCTTCTAGGCCTTCTTTTTTCCACTTGCGGTTCATCATCTGAAGGAAGAGATTTTCGGGTAGCTTTTCGAAGCATTTGACCAGCCTGGTAGTGATATTATCTGACCCACTGGCCATGCTGTTTGGTGACTACTTGATGGCTATATCCAGGGTCTCTATCTGCAGTGGTTCTGGTTCCCTAGTTATCGTTTATCATTGTCATCTGATTTCTCCTCTAGACATAGCCGTCTAAAGTTCCTGAGTAATGTCTATATATTCCACTACCACCTCCTCATTTTCTTTTGACAATACCAGTATAGGGTGCTTGGTGGTACTTGGTTGTACCATTCTGAAGTATTTGGAGTCTATTTCTTCCTGGATAGCTTTTCCATTTGCCTTCTGTTTAACATCGGCAACAGGTTTCAATAGGACCTTCTTTTTTCCTTTCAGCTCTGGGTTCTTGAAGTCTTCGTATACTATTCTGAGAACCTTCTTCCTTGCCGACTACTGGTCCTTGTTCCAGAAGACTTTACTTTTTGGGTTTCTGAGAGGTATATGCTACCTGGCTATCTGTAATCAATGTGGCTTGGCATGGAAAAGGTTTTCACATGACATATGCTTATAAGTCATAGGTATGTTATTGTTTCGCGCATATCACCACTTTGGTCATATGACTTGTTTAAGTTATGATTTGTTATATTGCGTTCATGACTTGATTATGAGTCATAGAACATGGGCCTGGTAAGTGTGCCTAGCAAGTATGCCTTGCGGGTTTGCCTTGCACATATGATGTATGTTTTGTACATGACCTCATTATGAGGTCATGGGTTTCGCGCATGTGACCACTTTGGTTATATGACTAGTTTGTTATAATTTCGTTTCACACATGAGACCACTTTGGATCACATGACTTGGGATGAGAATAGCACTATATAAGGAGGCTGGTAGGACAGAGGAGGATAGGCTCTACATGTGTTGTTCTAAGTACTTTTCCTCCTTCTTTCACACTATATCAGAATGTGAAGGTTTAGTGTTGACCCAATCAGAGCCCTTGATTTCTATCTCACCGTAGGCCCCAAGTCTTTAACTTTGATCACCTTTCAGGGAAATTGTTATTAGACCTCCTCCTACATTTGCTGGAAGCTCTTTCTTCCTTTTACTTATCCTTTTGGTTGTTTGTCTACGTCACCTGCTAACGATTGCAATGGCTAAGCAAGCCTCCCTGTCCTCTACCGCCTCCTCTTTATGTTCGTCGCTGGTCCTATCTCGTACTGTCAAGATGAACTTCGCCCTTGCAGCCGAAGTCTCTCACCTTCAGAATCATATCTCTGTCCTCTCTCAGTGACTTTACTATGCTAAGGAAACATCTACCTTGTCGGCTGCCCTGTTGTCTGAAAACAATACTGTTGACGATTTGGTCACGATTTTGGTGGCTGAAGCTCCTACGGTTATTTCTGCTTCATCTTTGCTTTCGCTCACTTTGGTTCCTAAGGTAGTTTCAGTTAGGAGGGAGTGGGCTAGACCCTGAGAATTCTCAGGGTCAACTGGAGAAGCTCCTTCAGAGGAATATTGTGCTGGTGGTTATCCTAGTCCGTCTTGCAGCTTCAGTTATAGACGGCAGTTTGGGTGAACCAGTTCCTGATTTATCGGGTCTGGTAGAGGTGCATGCTCCTGGTATGGGTATAGTGGGTCCTGGTATGATGACAGCAGCTGCGGGGGTATTGGCCACTTTAGGGGAGCAAGTACTTGAGTCCTCAGTGGCTGAGCCTGCGGCTGATCAGGGTAATGCTTCTGGTGGTGTCCCTCCTATGGCAGTGGGTGGTGATGAGGGTGGCCTGTCTACCCCTGTTACTAGGCCTGCACCTAGAGGGGAAAGAGGAAGAAGAACAAGAAGTACTAGGTCAAGCAGGACCAGACCTCACCTGTGCCACTTGTCCCTGACTGGGAAAGGTCATTGCCTTCACCAGTTCGCTATCGCATACCTGCTGCTACAGAGGCCACGGCAGGTTCGCCGCTAGTAGAGGGAGATGAGGAGTTTGAGGAGGGTTTTGGATTGAGCTACATCTGTGGCGCCTACTGGATTCACTATGATGGCTTGTACCCCTTGGCTAGGGAGCCCTCGTCCCGTAAGTTGGCTTTCCCTCGGGTTTACACATTTGGCTATTCAATGATTCTTTTGTTTAGTGATGGGGATGGGTGCCGAGGTGGTCAGCAGGTTGTCCCGGTATCATTGAGTGGGGGCACTCAGGCAGGTTTCTGTTGTGGAGTAGGTTATTGTGGAGTCACATTCACGTAGCGGTAGTGTAACTTTTGTATTTTGTACAGGTAACTTGGCTGGTGGGTAGGCTGGGCTGAGGAGAACCTTTTTTTACTGTTGATGGCTTTGTATTTAGTGTTTATGTCAGGGCGTAGCGCAGGCATGTTTGAGGCATGGTGTTGGAGGTTTAGTTAGTTTATAATTAGTTGTATCCAGGATGTGACAACCTTGGGGTCTGGCCCTGGGGCTCGTCTTATGCCTGTGTTGGTAGTACGAGTTTAAATAAAATTAGATTGAATTTTAAGTACTTTTCTTACTTATTACTTTAACAAATATAAAACATCTTTACCCTCTGTATTCTTATCGTGACCTTTATTACTATTACTATGAGAAAGCTCCATATGAAGTAGAGTTAGAGAAGACTTATGATTGGCGTTACAGATAGAAGACAAAGGTCTCCTTCCATCCGTAATGTAAGCATAGGCCTAGTGCTTTCCTACAGTGAAGCAGAAAAAGAAGAAGAGAAGTATTGTTGCCCATTGCCAAGAACTAACTATACAAATGAGGATCATTACACTATCCTCATGAGCTCCTTTTACACATCTGGCAGGTGGTCTACTTGGTCATCCCTGAGGTTGAAATCGACTCTAATGGCTGTCCAGTCTGTCTTATCGTGCCTTAAGGTTTTCTCACTGCTGTCGTTCTATGTGATACTTGTTTTGATTGCTAGTGCTGTATTACTTGCGATTGCTAGGGTAACTGCCCCTATCTCAATATTGTAATCCTTATCGGGGATGACCAGGTCCAGGGTAGTTTCTTTTGAATTGGTCATGTTTCGTGAGTAGGTGATCATGTGGGGGTATCTTACTATTATGTTTCAGTCCTCCATCAATTTAGCTAGATTGACTCTGACTGTGTTTTGTCATTGTTGGGACTATTGAGGCTGGTGTGCATTCAAATCTTTTATCAAGATGTTGTTTCCTCCATGCATGTGCATCTGGTTTGTTGGGTCATAGTTCTTTAGTGATAGCATCTAGTACCCAAAGGTAATCTCGGTACCCACAGTCCATAATGTGATGTATTGTGATACTATCTACTCTACTACAAACATGTGTACATATTTGTTTTGAATATAGAGTGTGCAGCTGTATTTCCTTGCAATTATGCTTGCATAGTATACGAAGCCTACTAGGTGTATCTGATCTTGATTCTCAAGTGGGCACTCTGTGATTGCTAATATTTTCAGTTTCCGTTTTTGTAAGAGTTTTAGTAACTTGGTGACAAAGTTCATGGACTCACAAATATTGTAGTATATAATATCTGTTGTAGCCATATTTATTGGGGTAATGAGGGAAGGACCAGCACTGCTGGCAGGTTTTCTTTGTCCTTTGAGTCAGGCATTACGAGGGGCCTCTCTCTGATTCTGGTTGGGTAGTTATTATTCCTGGTAAAGTGTGACATTTCTTCACAGCTGAAGCACCTTCTTTGGGTATGAGAGTACATTTTTCCTTTTCCCACTGTGCAGTATCCCTGTATACAACTGTGATCCTTAGTACGGCTTCTTCCTCTGCAATATGTGTATCTGGCTTCTATCCTACAGTGTACCACATGATGGCCAAACTGCAGACACCTAGTGCTGTAGGTAAACGAGTCCTTTTGCACATATTTCTGAAAAGTGCACCACATACTCAAAATGGCCATCCTTGGGTGTAGTTTTCTTGTCTCCTCCATGATCCATTTGTTCATCTTGACTACCACGATTTTAAAGGACTTGACCTTTCCTTCGGCTTGGAGTACCCTGGGCAATCATAGCCATTTGGGTCAGTCCAACAACCTCACTTGAAGGCTGTGTTCAGAGATCTCTCTCTCCCAGTCTTCCCATCTGTCCAAGTCCATGTTCCATTCCTTGAGTGTTTTGTCCTTATCATCTAGTAGAATACTGTTGATCACAATGTTGACTGATTGGGTATCTGTGGTAATGTTGAAGCCGAATATATTGATCTCATTCAGGGCTTTAGTAATGGCCACTATCTCGCTCATAGCTGGTTCAGCTAGTAGGTCCCCCATGGTGGTGAGGACCAAATTATCATTTCTATTAAATTCAGCATAGATGAACTTGGCTCTCAGTGCGCAATTGACTGTATCTCTAATCCTAACTAGAGAGAGGCCAACAGCTCCTATTGTGTGACTCTTTTCTACTGACCAGATAAGAAGCCATCTTTGCCTGACAGGTTGGGTGGAAGGTGCTGAAGATGCTGCCATTTCTATGCCTGGCGCTTGTTTCTATTACTTTTTCTTAGTTGTGACTAACTGGAACCCATTGATGTCAATTCCTGTAGAGGAAATGACCATCCAGGTTTGTTTGTATGCTGTATTTTGTGGTGGAGGGGGGGGGGGAAGGTTGTGTAACCTGCTTGGTATGGCTTGTGGTCTTTTCTGCTCTGGCCTCTGCCGGTGGGTTGAGTCCCTGTCTTTTCAGTATCTGTTTAAAGGTTGTGGTACTGTAGTTCACATCAGAGGAGTCGGATTTAGGGCTAGAATTAGGACTCTGGACTGTTTGGGGGTAGTGGTAGGAATATTGGTACTAGCTTATCCAGTCCTCTACCTTATTTCACTGGTAAGGTGTACCTCCATGGCCTGTAGTTACTCTTGGAATCTTTTTTCGATGTGGTGGACGAATCCAACCTTGCTGCCCATTGTGACTAAGTGTTCTATTTCCTCTATTTCTTCTAGTGTAGGCCTCTTCTCTATTTCCTCATTGTGATTTGATCTGGCTGTCATATTGCCGGAGAGGGTTCTGTGAATATCCTTTGCTGTGGTCTAGGGTGAGGAGAGGCGTATCTGCTTTTGTGTGTTTTAGGTAGTTGAGCTTTCTTGTACATGGTTTGGGTTGTGAGCATGTTAGCTGTCGCCTAGCCCGGTGCCATTCCTATTTCTTCTATTACCTCGAAACATTACCACTTGTTATGTAAACTGTGTTTTGGACACCTTGATGTCTTGAGTTTGGTCCATGGGTTCTGTTACCTTGGTTAGCAGGGAGGAAGAACACAGGACCTGTGGTATCTGAGATCCTAGTTCAGGGCTTTCTTGTAACAGGTGGAAGGATGAGACTGCCATTGCCAACTAGGCCAAGGCGTCGGTATCGGCCCTGTCCACAATCTTGTTACAAAAGATCTTCTGAAGTGAGGTTCTGAAGCTGGGCAGTCCTGTTTGTGGGGCCACTATTTTCAGGGTCACTGTTTTTCCTGAAAGAAGGAGAAAATATGTGTTTATACATCCCACTTCATATGTGACCTCAGAGAATGTACTTCCCTGAGCCATGATTCTGTTTCTAATATTAATCAAGGCATTGGTACAGCCTCAGTTGTGCCTGATAGTAGCAAACATTTCGAGGATTGCATTAAAGGGTATTCCCCGTGGGGACCCCGTTGACAGCAGGCAACAGGAGAAGTTGACCCTTGGGCTCCTAGTAGGACTTCTAGGTTCTCCAGGTGGAAAAGAGATATGAGAAGAGTACAGCAAGGCTGGAGACAAAGGTGTAGAGGTTATGATAAGTGAGTAGGATAGTCTTATACCTAGTATCTTAAACTCTCAGAGAAAATGAAGCCTTAGAATAGAGGGCTGTGATTAGCCACACAATCTAAGGGCGGAGTATTGTGAGTAAGGTGGCAGAGTAGTTCTTGGAGTGAAAACTTTGGTTGTACAGGATAGAAAGATGATGTGTACACAAACAAAAATAAACTTAGTGTGGTTGCAGGAATTTCCTGCTAACTGTACAAGAATTTTGCAAATTTTTCACACTCTGTGTGTATGTATAAACCTTTTATTCTTCCACTAACTCACCTACTAATTAAAGTAATCAGAGTGTGGCATGAGATACTACCTCCTGCCCTGGGCCCCCCTCAATAAAATCCTTCGCTACACCTCCCTGTATACCATATAAAGGAAACTCCCGCTCCTCACTTCTCCCCACTCTTAACAAATTTGATCCACCACAAAGGAAACCTATGCCTACCATAAGCTCCTAGTTGTGGACAGAATAAAATTCCCCAACAAAGAAAACCCATGCCTGCCCCTAGGTTCTGTGGTCATAAAAAAAAATATAATCCATCATCAAAGAAAACTCACTCCTGCCTCAGGGCCCCATGGTCATGAACCAATTAAAATCCTCTAACAAAAAAAGCCCACCCCTACCCCCAGGGTCTATAGTCGTAAACAAAATAAAATCCATCAATAAAGAAAACCAACTCCTGCCCTCAGGCCCCATAGTTGTGGACAAAAATAAAACTCCTCTTTTTACAAAGAAAACCTGTGCCCACTCAGGTCCCACAGTCATGTATGCTAGATAAGTACTATCTGACTAGTATTACTCTCCTGGTCTACTGGATACCTCCTCCAGGTTTCTCTTCTCATACCATTTAATGTCCCCTTCTGGGTCGGTCATATGTACTAGCATGTGCCAGTTTGTGTTATTTGTTTTGCAGTACTGCCTCTTCACAAATCCCACATGGCGTACGGGCCCTTGGCTTAGTTAGTCTTTGTGTTGGTTGACTAGTAGGCAGGTTAATTCCTGTCCCAACTATCTGCACGATATCCCATGGTTACGTACCACCATCATCCCTTTCCACTTTCGGCTTCATCCTCAGTTTGAGGGGCCAGCTATCTATCTAGCTAAGAAGGTTATCTTGTGTCTTATCATCCTGGATCTTGATTGTTGTGGGGGTCACTTGTCCACACCTGTTCACTAGGGGGTCGTAAGTGATTATGTCCTCATCGCATGGGCACAGTCTCCTGAGTCCAGTTATTTCTTGGTAGGTCCATCTGGCTGTCGCTCTCAGCCCTAGTAACGTTTTGAAATCTTCTCTAATAAGGGAGTCCAGATGCTTGTAAGACGCACTCAGTTTCCCATTATACCTGATTTCGCCTCCAGTGATCTTTTCTGCGCAGTCTTGCCTCAATTTATCTTGTGTGCATTCTTACTCAGTTGGTATTTGCCAGCCACCGTAATTATCTCCTCTGCCCCATATTGTGTCATCTAATTCCTAGTCTATGTATTGTGTCGAGCCTTAGCCTGGGCTGGAGAGTCAGCAGGTTTTGTTTGAACTGTATTGTGAGGTCAAGCTGTGGGATTCCCAGTTCCATCAAGAAGGTTAGTACTGGCATTTTCTTTTCCAAACCAAAAGTTGTTTATATTATCTTGTTAAGGGCTGTCTGTACTTCTCTTAATAGACCTTTGTTGCCCCATACCTCTATATCATATGTCAGCTGCAGGATCGCTAGGCGTTTAATCAGCTGTACGATTATCCATGTGTTTAGACCTCTCTTTTTATATCTAGATGTTACTGCCCATATGCAGTGTCCAGAGCTGGTAGCTTTATTGATCCAGTGTCTGATATGGTAGTTCCACTTCCATTTATCTGTCAGAAAGTATTTGTGCCACCTTATAGGATCTTGGTTAGACATGGCCCCTTTTTGCAATCAGATATCGAACCTGTTTTAGGGTATTGTATGGACAAAGGTTGTTTTGGCTTTGCTTAGCACGAACCTGTAGCTATTCTGCACTGCAGTTTGTACCAGTCATTCCATAGTTTCCCAGTACAGCCTTTCTCCTTCTTTTCTTTTTCTGCACATGGTTGCCAATACAATGTTGTCCACATACATCAGGGTTTTGGTTTCTACCTCCTAGGATTCTGTGGCCTACACCTTCGCCATGTCTAGCATACTTACTAAAAACTGTATCAGGGATAAAGGCGATTCTTGTGGTATGCCCTTATCAGTTAAAAACCTTTTGGAAGTTTTGGCATTAAAGCGATAACTGGTTGTTCTATCTATGTCCCAGTGCCGGACCCATTGCCATAGGTTCCTGCACTGTTTCTCCAGTATGGTAAATACCTTTCCCATATGTAGGTGGTGGAACTCTCCTTGTACATCCAGTGAAATGATGTACTTACCATCATTTCCTTTGCCTTCTATTATGATATTGAGCACTTGTATGGTGTCCATTGTTCCGTACCTCTACCTGACCCTGAACATGTTATCTTCTAAGATTTCAAGTCAGGCTATTTTTATGATTGCTATACTTTCCAGAGCTTTTACCAGTATAGGTTAGAGTTGTATTGGCCTCCGGCTTCTTGCTACAGTATATGCTTGCTTATTCAGTTTTTGTATCAAGATAGTATTACTAGCGTTCCAGCCTTCTGAGTCCTCTTTCTTCCAAGGACGGTTCATCATCTGAATGAAGAGGTTTGCATTGAGTTTCCAGAAGGACTTGACCGGCCTAGTGGTAATGTTCTCGTGTCTACTTGCTGTACTGTTTGACAACTATCAGATGGCTACATCCTGGGTCTCTATCGGTAGTAATTCATATTCCCTAGTTATTGTTTGCAGCTTTTTTCTCCACTCTCCCCTGCATAGGGCTGTGTGGAGTTCCTGAGCAATGTCCTCGTGTTTTGCTCCCACCTCTCGATTTTCTTTCAATAGTGCCCATATGGAGTGCTTGGAGGTCCTGGGTCACACTGCTTTAAAGTATTTGGAATCTGTTTTCTCCTGGAGAGCCTTTCTATTTTCTTCCAGTTAGGGATTGGTGATAGCCTTTTGTGGGGCCTTCTTTTTTCCTTTAAGTTTGGGATTCTTAGGATCTTCAGGTTCCAGCCTGAAGATATCTTTCCTTGCTTGAAGTAGGTCCTTGTTCCAGAAAGCTTTGCCTTTTGGGTTCCAGAGGAGTGTGTGCCATCTGGCTATCCATATGAGTTTCTTTTGTAAGTTGACCAGGTGGTCTACTTGGTCATCTATGAGTCTGATCTCGGCCCTGATAGCTTCATAGTCTACCTTGTCATGTCTTAAGGTTTATTCACTGTCATCAATCCATGTGATACCTGTTTTAATTGCCAGTACTACCTGACTTACTGTTGCTCAAGTAATCATTCGTATCTCAATGTTGTAATCCTTGTCGGTAATAAACAAGTCCAAGGTAGTACCTTATGAATTGGTTACATTGGGTGGATGGATAATCATGTGAGGGTTCCTGACCTCTATGTCTTGATTCTTTATCCATTTAACTTATTTGACTCCTGCCATATTTCGGCAATCTTGGGACTACTGAAGATGGTGCCCATTCATCTCCCCTATCAGGATCTTGCTTCCCCTGTGCATGTGCCATTGGTTCATCAGGTTGAAGTCCTTTGCCGATAGTCTCTGGTATCCACAGGTAATCTCAGTACCTCCTGTCAATAATGTGATGTATTATGGTCCTATCTGCTCTACTACGAACATGTGTACGTATCTGTTTTGAATGTAGATAGCACAGCCATTCTTTCTGGCTGTTGTGCTTGCATAGTATGTAAAGCCTTCCAGGTGTATCCAATCTTGATTCTCAAAAGGGTACTCCATGATTGCTATTATTCTGGGTTTCAATTTTTGTGAATGTTTTAATAACTCAGTGACGACATTTATAGACCCACCAATATTGTAATATATAATATATGTAGTCACTATATTTATTAAGGTGATGGGGGAAGGGCCAGTGTTACTGGTACTTTTCCTTCTTCCGTTGGCTTGCATATCGCATGGAATCTTGCCCTGGTCCTGGCTAGGCCATAGTTATCCATTGTGAAGTACGAGATATCATTACAATTAAAGCACCTTCTCAGGATGTGCGAGCACATCTTTCCTTTCCCAGCTGTACAGTCCATCCACGTGTAGCTGTGGTCCTTTGTATACAATCTTTCTCAGCAATATTTGCATATGACCTTGAGGCTGCAATGCACCGCATGATGGCCAAACTGCAGACATCTAGCACAGCAAGTAGATGAGTCCATCTTAATGTATTTCCAGACGGTACATCATATACCGAAAATAGCAATGCTTGGATTGTACTTTCTCATCTCTTCTATGACCTAGTCATTTGCCTCCACTACTACTATTATTAAGGATTTGACTTTTCTTTCTGCTTTGAGTATCATAAGAGATCGCAGCCATTTGAGTCAGTCCAGTAACTTTACCCAGGCATTATATTCAGAAATCTCTCTCTCCAGGTCTCCCCACCCACCCAAGTCTATATCTTATTCTATGCATGTCTAGTCTTCGTCTTTAAGGGGTGTACTGAAATCACAACGTTTTGAATGATGGGATGTTTGTAGTGATGTTGAAACCAAACACTTCAATGCCATTTAAAGCCTTGGTAATCACTATCATATTGCTCAGGGCTGTCTTGGCTGGTAGGTTTCCCATGGTGGTGAGGATCAGGCTATTGTTCCTATGGAACTCTACCTATGCAAACTTAACCCTGGAGGCGGAGTTGACCGCATCTCTGATTTAGGTTTTGGAGAGCCTGCCGCTTCTATCCTGTAGCCCTTCTCTACTGACCAGATGAGGAGTTACCTTTGCCTGGTATGTGGAGTAGAGGGTACCAAAGGTGCTGCTGTTCCAATAAATGGTACTTGTTCTTGACATTTCTTTTTCATAAGTACCAACGAGAACTCATCAACCTCTATTCCTGTAGAGATACAGGCCACACAGGTCTGTTTGAATGCCGTTTTATATAGAAGTGGCCCAGTGAGGTGTTCACAGATGGCTCAGTGTGGCTTGTAGTTTTACTTCCACAGCCTTCTATAGGTGGAGTGAGTTTTTACCTTTTAAGGATCTGGTTAGGAGAAGAATATAGTACAGTAGTTCACATCAGGGGGGTTAGGGCTGTGAGTAGGGTTGGGGCTCTGAGATATCTGGGGGCAGTGGTGGGGTTAGTAGTGCCAGTCTATCTGGTCATTTTTTCTTTTTTCCCCAGTAAGACATGCTTTCATGGCCTATAGTTATTCCTGAAAATTCCTTTCCATGTAGTGGATAAACCCAACTATGTCGCCAACTGTGACCAGCTGTTTCATGTCTTCCACTTCCTCTGGTATGCGTTCTGCCTCCCTTGCTCCCCTTAGGCCTGATCCGGCTATTATATTACTTGAGGAAGTTACTGCAATCTCCCTTGCTGTGGCCAAGAATGAGGAGAAACGTACCTGCCTGAGTGCATCTCAGATGGCTGAGCTTTCAGGTACTTGGCTTGTATTATAGGCGTACTAGCTATCTCCTAATTTGGTGTTGTCTGTGTTTTTTCCATTTCCCAGTGAGATAGCTACTTCTTGTATAACCTGCATTTCAGTCATGCTGATATTCTATATTTAGTCCATGGGTTCCATTACTGAAGTAAGCGGAATGGGGAAGGCTGGCATCTGTGATATCTGAGATGCTGGTACTGGACTTTTGTCAGACAGGTGAAAGGACAGAGCTGTAGCTGCCAAATAGGCCAAGGTGTTCATATCAGCTGCTTCTACGGCCTCATTACTAAAGATCTTGTGAAGCGTGGTTCTGAAGCCAGGCAGTTCTAGTGATGGGGCGGTGATGGTTGGGGCAGTTGTCTTACCGGAAAGAAAGACAAAACAAGTGTTCATTCACCCTAGTTCACATCTGACCTCAGAGAATGTACTTCCCCAGGCCCTAATCCTGTTTTTAAAGTTGATCTAGGCATTGTGGCAGCCTCTAGTATGCCTAATAAGGGCAAACATAGGGAGGGTTATGTTGAGGGTTACTCCCTGTGGGGACCCCAGTGGGAGAAAGCTCGGGGAGTTGACCATTGGGCTCTTAGTAGGGCTTCTTGGTCCTCCAAGCAGAGAGGGAGAGTAGGGGAGGTGCAGTAAGGCTGGGGATGAGGGTTGAGAGATCATTGTGAGTGAGTAGGATAGTATTATAGCTAGAGTCCAAAACTATTGGAGAGAATGAAGTCTTAAGATGCAGGACTGTGATTGACCACAACACCTAAGAAAGGGATATCATGAGTGAGGGAGTGAAGTAGTTCTTTGAGTAAAAATTCTGGTTGTACCGGATAAAAAGATGTTGTGTACACAAACAAAAATAAACTTGGTGTGGTTGAAGGAATGCCATGCTAACTGTACCGGAATTTCTGAAACTTTTCTTGCTCCTTGTGTATGTGTAAACCTTTATTCATCTACAAGCCTGAGCATTACCCTTATCACCTAGCTAAAGGCATCTAACTTACCAGTATGAGAAACATGCCCCAGCTAAGGCCCCTGTAAAGAAATCCCCCTCATGGGCTGGCTGCCTCAATTGTATGATAACCTGTCCAAAGCAGGTTCACAACCACTCCCCAACAAAAGAAACCCTCCTTGCTAGTGCTACCCAACTCCAAAGGTTCCACCTTTCTTCTCAGATACCCCACCACACTCAGCAGATGCACAAGCACATAGCCCTAACACTACTTAACAGTTAATTTTAACAGTTCCCATACCGCTCCGTGATAAGATCAGGATGCTGCATCCAGCCACCCCTCTATTGCCAAGCCAAGTCTGCCAATTGTTCCGCCAGTGGCCCCATGGCAACCAAAAACCCCTCAGCACCAAGCCAGCTGCCTACTATTTTCAGAGTCAAGCATATCCCTCCAAAGGCCCAGCTAATAGGCATAGGAGGAGGAAAGTCCAACACAAACAGTCACTCAGGCCAAACATGACCAAGGACTTCATAGTGTGCCCAAAGCCAAGGCCAAAACAGGCCAACATAGATCAGGCAGCGGGGGCAAACGTGGTACGCACAAAGGCCAAACAGGTACAGAGCCCAAGGGTCGCCCCTAATTCAAAACCAGCGAGCGTGTGCATGGCCCAACAAGGAGCTGTCTCATAAACCAACAGGGGAAATTCAACTAACGGGCCGTAATGGAATCTTCCTGTACTGCAGAGTGTGTTCCCGGTCATAAGTAACTAAGAGGAGGAGTATTCCTTACAGGCAAATCTAAAGACTTAAAGCTATTGTGATTTTGGCAACAAGGGTGTTGATTAGGTGATCTCCCTAAACAGTACACCCAACACCTAACCCTAAGAGTTGAAAAAAAGGGGTGTATATGTGTATGTAAACCTTTTATTCTTCCGCTATCTCTCATAATAACTAAAGTAATTAGAGTACGGCATAGGATGATGCTCCCAGCCCTGAGCCCCCCTGAAAGAAATCCACCTCGTTGGCTACCTGCTACAATTTTATCATAACCTGCCCAAAGACGGCTCACAACCCCTCTACCATAAAAGAAACACTTCTCCCAAGCCCGGCCCAACTCTACAGATTTCACCCTCCTCCTCCTCGAATCCCCCACCACACTCCACAGATGCACATGCACATAGCTCCCACTCCACTTAACAGTTATTTTCTTCAGCTCTTATACTGACCTATCACGATACCAGGATACTCCATATGGGCCACCCCTCCATCACTAAGCCAAGCCAGCCTTCTATTCCACCTACAGCTACTCAGCAACCAAAAGTCCCTCAGTGCCAAGCCAGCTACCTGCAATGTTCAGTATCAAGTGCATCCTCTCAGAGGCCCAGCGAAATGGTATAGGAAGTGGAAAGCCCAACACAAACAGTTGCCCAGGCTAAAAAGACGCAGGACTTCAAGGTGTGCCTAATCGTAAGGCCAAAAACAGGCCAACATGGAGCCTGCAGAGGGGACAGATGTTGTAGGCATAAAGGCCAAGCAGGTACAGAGCTTAAGGATGGCCTATAATTCAAAACCAGTGAGCATCTGCATGCCCCAATAAGGGGGTGTCTCATAAATCAACAGGGGGAAGTCAACCAAATGGCCATAACAGAGTCTTCTAATACCGCAGACTGCTTTTCCAGCCACAAGGAATAAAGAGGAGGAGTATTCCTTACAGGCAAATCTAAAGACTGGAAGCCATTGTGAGTTTGGCAATAAGGGTATTGATTGAGTGATCTCCCCAAATAGCGCACCCAACATCTAACCCCCAGAGTTAAAACAAGTGGTATGTGTGTGTATGTGTGTAAACCTTTTATTCTTCCACTACCTCACCTACTATCTAATGTAATCAGAGTACGGCATCAGATACTGCACTCAGCCTTGGGCCTCCCTTAAAGATATCTTTCGCTACATCTCCTGTAAGCCATATAAAATAAACTCCTGCTTCCTTTTTCATCTTTCCCTCAACAGATCTAATTTATTACGAAAGAAACCTATACCTATACTGAGGTCCCATAGTCGTAAACAAAATAAAATCCCTCTACAAAGAAAATCCACTCCTGCCCAAGGCCTTGTAGTCGTAGACAAAATAAATCCCCCTAACAAAGAAAACCCACTCCTCCTCCCAGGTTCTATGATCATAAATATAGTAAATTTTCAGAACAAAGAAAGCCCACTCCTGCCCCCCTGCCCTGTGGTCATAAACAAAGTAAATTCCATAAACAAAAAAAACCCACTCCGGCCCCCTAGGGCCTGTGGTCGTATATACTAGGAAATTACTATGTGACCAGCATTACTCCCCTAGTCTACTGGGCACCTACTCCGGGTTCATCCACTACTACTGCCTAATGGACTTTCCTGGCTGGGTCATATATCCTGGCATGTGCCAGTTCATACTGTTTGTGTTAGGCAGAGACAATCTGATAGACTTCAGAATTGTTTGGGCCAATCAAGATTCGTTTTTGTAGACATAGATTGTCTAGTAAGGCTCAAGTTTACTTATTTCGTTTATGACTACTAAGAGTAAACTAAACTTTGTAAAGTAAAATAGAATAGTAAAACAATATTATATCATTAAGATTGCTTCTCTATTGCTTGATGACGTCTAAAGCTTGAGAGGCACTTCGATATTTATATTCTACGTCTGTGTATTCGCTGACTACATCTATTTATCATACAACTATGTACCTTTCTGATTAGAATGCGCAACGTCAGGTATTCTTGAAAGGTGCGAATACCTAGAAACCCTGAAAATTACTACACCCTCATTGGTAATTACAATATAACTAACTCAGAACCATACTGTTCCCAATAGTAGTTATCCAATCACTAGAGTCTTTAGACTTGTAGTCTAGTTCTCAAGTTAAACTGAGTTGGCTCTAATTATCTCTGTGATTGATGAAATGATCCGTTTCATCTGTGGGTTGCATCTGTGAAGGTAGTTATAATTACAACCTTTTTTCAGGTCACCTGACTTTAAACCTTCATAACCCCTTACTCAACAGATAGATGTCTTCTAGAGAATTTCCTACTAATTCGCAGAAAGCTATTCTACCAGATTGACAAATGTTCTCTCGGTCGGCAACCTTTGGTTGCTTTAGATAACAGAATTTCAATCACTGTTGTAGTATTAGAAGTTATCCTCATAACTACAATGTATTCTGAAACCTAGTTGCAATACTCGGTAAAGCCCAATGGCTTCCATGGTAACGTCACTTCGAGTTCTAGACTCTTCTAGATATTGTAGGATGGATATGAATGTATTGGTCTCTCACTGAGATCTTTTACCATTTGATACCATCATATTGTGCAAAAATGTCCTATTACTAACAGCCTATGCCTATGAAGCCTAGTAACTTTCTGAGTGGTTAGTGGATTTACTCTGTTCCACTTCTCAGACCTAGCTGAAGGCCACCTCTCATATAGCCTGCAAACGGGATCTGGTCGGACAGATGGTGGCAATGTATCTGGCATTATCCTTACACCTTCAATTCTGTGTCATTTTAGTTACAAGACACAACTGAGATTGGTATGTATGATGATCTACAGGCCCCAAAAGAGGGCCAGAGGGAGGTTTTGAGGACCAGGAATTCTGATTCTGGATGAGATTACCCTACTTAGGGTGACTCCTAGGTATCAGATCTCAGTATTCCTAACAGTTTGTCCCATATAACTGCCATACTACAAATCCTTCTGGGTTTGTGTATCGCTTCCTTGACTGGTCTCTGCATTGGTTAGTTTGTAGGCATATTAATGCCCACTCTGACTACTTGTATGATGTCCCGCTGTTGAGTACTATCGCCATTTCCTGTCATCTCAGGCTTCTTCTACAACTCAAGAGACCAGCTGTGCATCCAGAAAAGGAGGTCACCTTGCTTCTTATCCTCTTGGAGCTCAATCATTGTCAGAGCCACCACTCCACATCGGTTTGCCAAGTGGCCATAGGCGATTATATCCCAATCACATGGGTATTACTTTTTGAGTCCAGTTGTGTAACCAGTACAGGTACTCGGTTATTGGTTTTGTTTTATGTTTTGTTTTAAGTATCGCTTTGATACTTGGTTTTGTTTTATGTTTTGTTTTAAGTATCGTTTGATACTTGGTTTTGTTTTATGTTTTGTTTTAAGTATCACTTTGATACATAATTAGTTTTACCAAAGTGTATCGATTGATACCTTTGATTAGTTTTGTTCATGTTAGACATGAACAGATTTGTGTATTTAAAAACCGCCTGTTTCTCTGATAGAAAAGGCAGAATTCGACAGACAGTATTTCAATATACTTGGTTGAACGGTTACTTCTTTGTTCCTCAGTACACCCTCGAAGCCTCTACTAGTTCTCAGCTCTCGCCTCCTCTCTGGAAGAGCTGGCCTCCTGCCAACTATTGTATCTATTACCAATAACTTGATTAGCATCTTGCGAACATGTTACATTTTTTTAACCTCAGCAAGTGGTTAAGAACCTGTTCCCAGATTTAGGCTTGATCAACCTATCAATATCCACCTCAGAATGCTAGCAGAGAGAAGCGGCAGAATGACGGCACATTCGGCTTCGTCTCAAATCCAAGATAGAGTCTTTGACGACCAGGAGTGGGAAGCAAATCCTACAACAAGATCTTACAAGAAAGAAACAACCCCAACACTCTGCTAAGGAGCCGGGTGAATCTGCAAACACGGAAGACACACAACCTCCACGAGAATTCCCTTCTACTCCGGTAAAGAAGCCTTCCTTTGAACCTTCAATCAACCCCAAATCCAGTAGCGAATCAGACATGGCTAGTACAGGAGGAGGGTCCTCTGGAGGAGGAAATTTTCGGGCTAGGCCTGAAGAAGAGAAGGTACCAGCAGTATTTGAATCTCCTAAGTTTAAACTCCACCTCCCTGCAAAATTTACAGGAGAAGGAAAAGACCTCAAACCTGAAGCCTTTAACCAATGGGTGATGGAACTTACGCATTATCTTCTCCTGTAAGGGAAAGATGTGGAAGACCCTACAACCGGACTATACATTGGATCGTTCTGCAAAGGAAAGGCAACCGATGCACACCACCAATGCTATAAGGATTACAGCGGAAACATGAGACTAAGAGGATCTACAGTCCTCGATTATCTGAAAGGACAATTCCAATCCTCTATCACCAATGACCTCCTATACAACAAAGTCAACCAGCTCCAGCAAGTTAATGGAACGCATGTCAAGAGGAGTGTAGCTACAGATCTATTGATGTATCAGGACCGGATGAAGATAGGAATCATTTCCAAATACATCCTTAAGCGACGATTCTATGATACTATGCACCCTACCCTCCGGCGAGAAGTAGAACCATGCAAGGAAGACGACGACGATATTGCAACAATAATTGCAAGAGCAGAACGTAAGGACACTATTTTCCATGAAACCAAGGCATACAAAACACAGACATCCTCTGGTATAAATAGCCAACCACGACACAAACTCTCCAGCAACTCTGAAGATGATACCCTACTAGTTTTCAAGAAGAAAACCAAATCCTCCAAAGAATTGAGACAACAGAAAGGAGAATGTTTTGAATGTGGAAAAACAGGACACATGGTAAAGAATTGTCCTACAAAGCAAGGGAAAGGAAAGGCGATCAAACAAGAAGTATCAGCCAACAACATTGAGAATGACCGTGATGATGCTCAATCCAGCGAATATCAGGAGATTCATATCGGATATATCGATGTGGAGTGTAACAGTGTCTGACCCCCAGCTACATTTAAGGCATGCACTGCCCTAGAAGGAACTATTCTCATCAATGGCAAGAAGGCTCGAGTTCTATTCGACACTGGCGCGATCGGAAGAGACATCATCAGCAATGCCTTTGATTCTGTCCATGGACTCCCAACTCAAAACCTTAACCAACCCATACCAGTCAATATAGCAGTAAAGGGATCACGATCCACAAGTCATAAAACTTGTAGTGCGACTATTTGACTTGGTTCTGCCATCCTACCCACCCAGGAAATGCTGGATGGAAATCTAGCCAAATATGATGCCCTCATAGGAATGCCATTCCTGAAACGCTATAAAGCTATAATCAGGTGTGGGGAATCAACTATCGATTTCCCAGATCAGAAGATCAGAGTCTCATGCAAAACAACAAGCGGAGAGTACCGAATCGCAGTCTGTGAAGCAACTGCCCAATGCCTATTGGATGAATACACTGATGTTTTCCCTGATCAGATTCCCGATGAACTACCACCTATGAGAGAAGTGAACTATCACATCCGTCTCCGAGACCCCTCTAATCTTAAGAACCAATCCACCTACTCAATCCCTGATGCATACAAAGGCCCAATTTGTGATTGGATGAACCAACAACAAAGAAGGGGAATCATCTACCGAGCAGAAGCCCCAGGTGCCACTTCTATGTTTGTTCAACCCAAAGCAGATGGAAAAAGGATCCGCCCCTTGGTTGACGTCAAACTACAGAATGAAAACACGGTTATGGACAGCTCCGCTATCTCAAACCATACCCAAATCCTGAATGCAGTTGAACGGGCTAGATTCCAAAGCAAGATTGACCTAAGCAATGCCTACTTCCAAACAAGGTTAGATCCGGAATCCGAACACCACAACAGCTTTAAAACACCCTTCAGAAGTTTCATTAGCCGAGTTATGTTGCAAGGTAAAACGAATGCGCCCGCCACCTTTATGCGAATTATGGAAAACCTCCTAAGCGAATACCTGCACCATTTTGTTTGGGTCTACATTGATGATATTCTCATCTTCTTGAACACCAAAATAGAACATGCCTACCATATAGGTTTGGTTTGTACCAAACTAAGAGAAACTAAATTCTACGCTAGCAGAAACAAATCAATTCTATTTGCCGATAAGCTCGATATCCTAAAACATGTGATAAATGACGAAGGGATACATGCAGCCCCTGGAAAAATATCCTGTTTAATGGAATAGATGACACCCCAGAATCAAAAGGAGCTCATGCAGTTCCTAGGATTAGTTAACTATATCTCTCAGTTCCTATGACGCTACGCCACTGTGATGGCACCGCTCACAGACCTAACCGGCAATGCAGAATTTACTTGGACCCACACTCATGATCAAGCCTTTTCCAATATCAAGGAATTGATCAAAAATACCAATGTCATACGACCTATCGACTACAGTAAAACGGATCCAATATGGCTGATTACTGACCTGTCGGATGTAGGAGTTGGAGCATGGGTTGGATAAGATGCCTCTGATAAAACGGCAAGACCGGTGGCATTACACAGCAGAAAGTTCACTAATTCACAAATAAACTATGGAACAACGGACAAGGAAGCCCTTGCTGTAATTGATGATCTTACCGCTTTCAATCACATCCTGATAGGCAATACCTTCACCATTGATACTGACTACCAACCTCTCACTAATCTTAAAACAGAAAGAATACCTGAAAGGAGAAGAACAAGATGGATAGGCAAGATCAGCAAATATGATGCAAAAATCATCTATACCCCTGAAAGAACGAACTATTTAGCTGATGCTCTCTCCCACCTATATGAGAATCAAGACCTCACAGACCCTCCTCTCATTCATGACTACACAAGACAATGCGAAGACAGTCCTGATGACACCTCCTATGAACAAGAACCATCGATAGCTACAGCCAGTTCTGCTGCTCCCTCCAATCCTTTCTCTTACACCATGTACAGAGCTACTGGAACTGAATGAGGATAAGACATTGATGATGAATGGAAAGATAATTGCACCCTCCATAGCACACCTCCTCACAAGCTTGAACAAAGCAGACTCCACTGGTCCCACTGCTACCTCAATACCTGCCCTTATCACCAAACTGAGATTAAATTTGGCAACAGATACCAGTGACCATACTATATGTCTGCTGATAATTCCAAAAACAACTGTTTCGACACCGCAGAAGGAATAGAAGAGATGATCGATGAAGATGATTCGACCCTACCCCCTCATACCTTTAATCCTGTTCCAACACGATACCAAGGTCTTGAAGAACTCGAACAAGCAGCAGCCTACCTGGATGCAATATCCTACTTACACCTCCCACAGTCAGTCCCGCTATCCTCTACTCCCATAATCGATTCATGACCACTATACAGGGAATCCTTACGAGTATACAACAATGAGACTATTGTTTCTGTCATACCCCCTACAATTCCCGAGCATCGCCAGCAACTCTATGAAACCTTTGAGGAAGAGGAAGCCCCTATCAAAATGACAAGAGGATCCCTGATTAACGATGAACCAGATGTTAGATCAACCACACAAGAATTAACCTCCTCTTTTTGAAGCCAGATGATAGCAGGATATCGCCATGACCCAATTTACTTCAAAGCCATGGATAGCTCCAGGCATGGAGATCTTGCACCATACAACATATCCAACGGAATGGTCTATACCAGTACCCATTATGGTGAACATTGCCTATACATCCCGAAAGGCCATATGTTCAATGGAATGACTATTAGGGAATATGTTATCACCAAAATCCACAACAAAGGACACCATAGTGCGGACCGCAACCTCCAATATGCCTCAGAATATGTTTACTGGCCTGAAATGCGAAAGGACTTTCGCAATTTCGTCATGCAATGCGAACTCTGCCAGGCAAATAAAAAACGAACTCAACTACCTGAAGGGAAAGGGCAGACCCTCCAACTACCATGTGAAATATTTGAATCCTATGCCATCGATTTCGCTGGACCATTCAACAAATCTGTAGGATATGACACCATCTTGGTAGCTGTGGATCGCTTTTCTGGATAGACATAGCTCATACCAATGAAGGTTACCGATTCCTCCAAAGACACCTAGAATAACCTCCAACGATACCTATTTACCCCCAATGGGTACCCCTTGTCTATTGTCAGTGATGCTGATCCCTGTTTCACCACCAGAATTTGGAAGCAAACCTTGACCTCCCTCGGAATAAACCATATTATGGCTGCTCCTGGACATCATGAGACTAATGGCCAAGCAGAACAAAAAATCCGCAAAGTCAAGACTGGAATTAGGAACATAATCAATGAACAACAAACTAACTGGGAACCCGCCCTCATTGAGCTTGCCGTATATATCAATGCCAGATTTTCTGACACCTTGGGAATGTCTCCATACAAGGTGGTCTTCGGCCGTCAATACCCTCTCCTACCTACAACTCTATTTAAGAACTCCTCAGTCCCTGCCTCCGATGACCACCTAAACAGCTATCAAGCAATTCAGAATGATGCCTTCCAAGCTGTAAAAGCTGCCCGATTCTGAAGCACCACTACTGCTCAAAAGCGACGACACAAACATGTCCCTATTCCACCAGGTGATATGCTCATGGTACATGGAAACATGTTCATTACCAATTTTGGATGCAGAAAGAAATTGCAACCCCGGTGGCAAGGACCTTTCAAAGTCTTATCCTTGAATGAGCATACAGAAAACTACACTGTCCAGATGGATGGACGCATATACCGCCACAATACCACAGCCTTCCATGCCTCTGCTGTCAAGCAATTCCACCCAAATAACAACTTCAAGTTCCCTGGAAGAACCCATTCTCAACCTGCACCTATTATCATCGACAAGAAAGATGAATGGGAAGTTGAAGAAATCAGAGACCACTGCTCCTGACATGGAAATGATCAGTTCCTAGTCAAATGGAAAGAATATCCAACGAGCGAAACCAGCTGAGAACCACTAGAAGGACTAGAGCACGCTATAGATATGGTGAACGAATGGTAGAAAGACAATACGCCAAACAAATCCCTCCCTCCAATGATCAATTACATTACCATGTGCTAGACACTAACAATGCCTGAGACGGAGCGATAGCAGATGGAACTCAAAGCAAGAGATAGATTTTGGACACCATACTTTGAGTGGAAATTAAAAAGCAGCGATAATGAAAATCAAGCTATGGAGCAGGCTCTCGACAATCTTATCTGATCACCATCCACCATCCGAATACCATAACGATGTCAAACTATGTGGAACTTAATGTGAGGCTGCAACAACAGATTGTTGGACTGTTGTTGAACCACGATGCTATCCAACTTGAAGACTATTTCGAAATTCTCTGGATAGACTACTGTCCTGATTGCAACCATGCTTGGGTTGACGTACAGCATGAATCTGGTATTCGTGACTACTGTGATTTGTATTTCTTTGAGTCTAAATGTTTTCTTAGGATTTCTTCTTATCACTGGTGTCTTACTTATGATAAAGAATTCGTAGCAGAAACTGAAGCTTTTAGTTTCTCAGATTCCGCTTTTGATGATTATTAGGTTTTGTTTGTTTAAACAGTTGTTTTGTTTTGGGGAATGTAACCAGTACGGGTACTTGGTTATTGGTTTTGTTTTATGTTTTGTTTTAAATATCGCTTTGATACTTGGTTTGTTTTAAGTATCGTTTGATACTTGGTTTTGTTTTATAGTTTGTTTTAAGTATCGTTTGATACTTGGTTTTGTTTTATGTTTTGTTTTAAGTATCGTTTGATACTTGGTTTTGTTTTATGTTTTGTTTTAAGTATCGCTTTGATACTTAATTAGTTTTACCAAAGTGTATCGATTGATACCTTTGATTAGTTTTGTTCATGCTAGACATGAACAGATTTGTGTATTTAAAGACCGACTGTTTCTACGATAGAAAAGGCAGACTTTGACAGACAGTATTTCAATATACTTAGTTAAATGGTTACTTCTTTGTTCCTCAGCACACCCTCGAAGCCTCCTTCAGTTCTCAGCTCTCGCCTCCTCTCTGGAAGAGCAGGCCACCTGACAACTATCGTATCTATTACCGATAATGTGATTAGCACCTTGCGAACACATTACAAGTTGAATCTTGGTAGGACTAATTGGCTGTTGCCCTCAACCTAAGTAGCCTCTTAAAATCTGGCCTCGTAAGGTAGTATAAGTGCTTATGTGATCTCCTTGGTTTCCCTTTTTACCTGGTTTCTTCCTCAGTAACCTTTTCCATCCCGACTCGCCTTAGCTTACTCTTGAGTACATCTTTGCCTAGTTGGTAGTTACCGGTTGTGGTGATGATATCTCCTGCCCCTTGCAGTACCTCCTATTTCTTTGCCCCAGCATTGTGCCGGTTCTTAGTGTGGGCTCAGAGAGCTAGCAGATTCTGCCTCAACACTTGCATTATGAGGTCAAGAGGCAGGATTCCCAGTTCTGTGAGGAAGGTTAGGACTAGTGTTTTCATTTTCAGGTTGAATGCTATTCGGATTATCTTGTTAAGGATAGTCTGTGCTTCCCTTAATAGGTCTTTGTTGCTCCATACTTCTATGCCGTATATCAGCTGCGGGATTTCTAGGCCTTTAATCAGCCATAGAATTATCCAGAAATTTAGTCCCTCCTTGGTATATCTAGAAGTAACGACCCATATACGGGGCCCAGAGCTAGTAGCTTTGTTGATCCAGTGTCTAATATGGTGATCCCATTTCCATTTATCCGTAAGGAAGTATCCTAGCCATCATATGTGTTCTTGATTCAGCATATCTTGGTCCGACAGTTGAACTACGAACCTTTTCTGGAATGGCATTTGGACGATATATTGTTTCGACTTTACTGGATGCGAATTTGTAGCCATCACCTGCCGTAGTTTATTCCAGTTGTTTTATGGTTTCATAGTAGAATCTCTTTCCTTCCTTCTTTTCCCTCTGTGTTGTTGCCACCAGGACATTATCCATAAAAACATCATGATTTGGGTATTTTGAGATGGCATGACCTGCAACTTTACTGTGTTTAGCATGCTAAACAGAAACAATATTTCGAACAGAAGGGACTCTTGTAGCATGCTCTTGTAGGTGGAGAAGTGCCTAGACATTCTGCTATTAAACCAATCGCTTGTTGTTCTATCTATAGCCCACTACCTGACCCACTGTCCCAGGTGCCTGAAATGTTCCTCCAGTTTATCACAAATGTTCATCATTTGTAGGTGGTCAAAGCCCCCTTGGATATCCAGTGTAGTGATGTATTTACCAGCCTTACCTGTAGTATCCATTATATCATTGAGGCCTGTATGCCATCCATTGTGCCGTATCTCTTCCTTCCACAAAACATTTTGTCCTTCAGGATTTTAAGTCGGGCTATACTTATGACTGCTACTCTTTGCAGTGTCTTTTCCAGTATAGATTGGAGTTGTATCAGCCTCTAGCTCTTTGCCACTGTATACATTGACTTCTTTAGTTTGAGTATCAATATAGTGATACCGACCTTCCATCCTTCTAGGACCCCTTCTTTCCATGCCTAGTTCATCATCTGGAAGAATAGGCTTTCACGTAGCTTTCCGAAATACTTAACCAGCCTAATGGTAATGTTCTCCCGTTCACTTGCTGTACCGTTTGCTAATTATTTGATAGCTGCCTCTAAGGTCTTTATTTGTAGTAGCTCTGGTTCCCCATTCATGGCCTGCTATGTTCGCTTCTGTTTGCCTCTGTATAAGGCCCTGTAGATTGCATGGATGATATCTCCATGTTCTGCCACTACCTCTCTATTTTCCTTCGATAGTACCAGTATAGGCTGCTTAGAGGTTCTAGATCGGACTATTCTAAAGCATTTGGGGTCTGTTTCTTCCTGAAGGGCCTTCCCATTTGCCTCTAAGTTAGCATCCGTAATAGTCTTCCGCAAGGCCTTTTTCTTTTCCTTTAGCTCTAGGTGTTTTGAGTCTTTATAGACTAGACTTAGGACCACCGTTCTCTTCTGTTATAGGTTCTTGTTTCAGAAAGCCTTGCCTCTCAGGTTTCTGAGGAGCATATGCCATCTGGCTATCTATGTGAACTCTTTCTGCACGTTGGCTGGGTGGTCCACATGGCCATTCATAAGGCTGATTTCGGCCCTGATAGCTTCCCAGTCAGCTTTGTCATATCTTACGAACATTTTCCCATCATTGGTCAAGGTGATGCTTGTCTTAATTGCCAGTGCTGTATGGCTCACTGTTGCTTAGATGATCACTTGTACCTTGATGTCGCGATTCTTATCAGTAATGACTAGGTCCAAGGTAGTCCCTTTTGGATTGGTCACATTGGGTGGGTGAGTAATTATGTGAGGGTTTCTTAACAACATGTCCTAGTCTTCTATCTATTTGGCCCGCTTGACTCCGTCCATATTCCGGCAGCCTTAGGAACATGAGGGTTGGTGCACGTTCATGTCTCCTAATAAGGTATTGCTTCTCCCATGTGTGTGCCATTGGTCTGTCAGGTCAAAGGCCCTCATGAAAGGCCTCTGGTAACCAAAGGTAATTTCGATACCCCCGGTCTATAGTATGATATATTGTAGTTCTATCTATTCAACTACAAACATATGTAAGTATTTATTTTGAATATAAATGGCAGAACTATATTTCCTTACTATTGTGCTTTCATAGCATGTGAAGCCTTCTAGGTATATCCAGTCTTGGTTCTCATGTAGGCACTCCGTAATGGCTGTTATTTTCGGTTTCTATTTTTGTGAGAGTTTCAGTCACTCAGTGACAACGATTATGGACTCTCTAATATTGTGGTATATGATGTCCGTTGTCACTATATTTATTGAGATTATGAGGGGCTGGCTAGCACCGCTGGTACTTTGACTTTCTTAACTGTTCCAGGTACCACGGGAGACCTTGCTCTAGTCCTGGTTGGGCAGTAACTATCTCCAGTAAAGTGTGAGGTCTCTTCACAGTTGACATATCTTCTTAGGGTATGTGAGCACATTCTTCCCTTTCTGACTTTGCAGTACATTTATGTGCAGCTGTAGTCCTTTGAGTGGTATCTTCTTTCACCATGTTTACATATGGCCTTCCACCTGCAATGTACCGCGTAGTTGCTGAATTGTAAATATCGGGTGCAGCAGGTGGATGAGTCCTTGTTAATGTACCTCATGAAGATGCATCACACGCCAAATATGGCCATGCTCAGATGGGGTTTCCTTGTCTCTTCCATGACTCTGGCACGAACGTGGCTTAGCGAGGAAAGGGTTTTCACGTGACACATGATTATGAGTCACAGGTATGTCATTGTTTCACGCATATAACCTATTCGGGTTGTATGATTAGTTATGTGTGGGATTTGTGATGCTTTCGCACTTGGCTCAAGTATGAGTCATGGGACATGCGCCCGACGAGTATGCCTTACGAGTGTGCCTTACGGGCAAGCCTTGCGCATATGATTTATGTTTCGCACATGACCTCATTATGATGTCATGGGTTTCGTGCATATGACTCAGTCGAGTCATATGACTTGGTTATTGTGTTATGATTGGTTTATGAGTTTTGCACATGACATCGTTATAAGGTCATGGGTTTTGAGCATGTGACCACTTTGGTCATATGATTAGTTTGTTATGATTTGGTTTTGCACATGTGACCACTTTAGGTCACATGATTAAAGGTGGGAAGAACACTATATAAGGAGGCCGATGCAGCCGAGGAAGATAGGTTTTTCACACTTTGTTCTAAGCACTTTCCTACATATTACTTTAACGAATATAAAACACCTTTACGATTCCTATCTTTATTGTAAAGTTATCATTGCGCCAGGAAGCACTCGTTACGAAGACGAGTTAGAGAAAGCTTACGATAGGTGTTTCCGATAGAAGACAGAGGTCTTGTACTATCAGTAACATAGGCAGAGGCCTAGAGCTATCGTAAGACAAAGAAAGAAAGGGAAAGATAAGATAAGTATCGTTTTCCGTCGCCAAGAACTAAGTATCTGAAAGGGGATCGTTACATTACAAAGCGTCACCTAGTGCGATGCCAAACGATACAAGATGGCATCCTTCAACCAAGATCGGGAAGGAGATATTGACATCGATGATCAAAATCTTAATCTAGGAGGATTCAGCGACGCCCTAGATCACGTCTCAGCAGAACCCTCGAAAGAGCCATATGAGTGAAGCCCAGTAACTCCAGAGAAAGGATCACCAGTCGATAGCTCTCCTGCTGGAATGCCACGACCCGAGAGAATGTCGGGATCCGTAGTACCTGGGCCACCTGCCCCAGCCGCTCCGGCCCCAGGAACCAGCATACTTGGAATGACTGAAAATCAGTTTCAGGCATTTCTTGCAGCCACGCGAAATACAGGGCAAGGAAATGTCCAACGACCAAAAGAAAAGGAGCCCGACACATACGAAGGAGCCGAAGACAAGCTACGAATATTCTTAGCGCAATGCGAGGGATATTTTGCAGTTAAGGGATATGGAGATCACCATGATGAAATTAAGATTCCATATGTGGAATCTCTACTCAGAGGACCCGCAGGACAATGGATCATGCCCTTCCAAGATGAAAGGAAACATAGCGAATGGGTCACGTACGAAGAGTTCAAGGCGACCCTCTTTGAACAATTTGGAGACCCCAACGCCAAAGAAACAGCAAGACGAAAGCTAGAAAAACTCCAGCAAGGAAAACAAACGTTCTCAGCGTACTGGAATGAATGTCGACTGTTGGAATACGAGGCCGAGTTTGATGACGCGACTCTCTACATCATCCTTCTGAGAAACTGGAGTGAGAGACTCCGAGAGGCATGGGGAATCTCTGACCTGCACTATACGACAGCAGAACGATTCGCAAGATGGGCAATCGACAAAGAAAGCAAATTAAACATGGTTCGGAGCAACTCGGAAAATACTATAGCACATAGGGTGGTCCAATCATCCAGGAATGTGGACGGGACCTGCAAACCGTAAGCACCTCGAGGAGAAAGTCGAGTATTACCACCAGGCGAACCAATAGAATTGGACAAATCAAGAGCAGGGCCTGCTCTGAATCTGTCTAAGGAAGAATACGCCAGAAGGATGAATGGGAAACTATGCCTAAGGTGTGGAAAAGCAGGGCATCGGATACGAGAATGCAGAAGCCGACCGGACAAGGGATACCAGAGAAACAGAGCTGCTGGAAATAAACGTTTCCAAAATCAGAAAAGGAGCAACATCCACGAGATGATAGCAGAGGATTCACCAGCGGAAAACAATGAGGGTCCCCAGTAAACAGTGGTCTGGGAGACCCAAGATGTGGACCTGGAAAACCCATCAAATTAGCGAACTACTACACGGCACTACACACGCAAAGAGGAGAAGAAGATGGAGATCATGTGATGATCAAAACGAAGATATACAACAGAGAAAGCGAAGAAACAACAATATATGCAATGCTCGACTCGGGGGCCACTGTAGACTTTATCGACAAAGAAATATGCGACAAATACGGCCTCCACACCAAACAAGCGAAGAAAGCAAGACAAGTCTACCTAGCGGATGGAAAGCCAAGCGCTATGGGTCCTATAACCCATACGGCGACAGTACCTATGGACATTGACAGCCATAGGGAAACGGCAACCTTTCAAGTGGCAGATCTAAAGAACCATGAGATAGTCCTAGGGATGCCATGGTTACGGAAGCATAATCCAACGATCGATTGGAACAAGAACAAGATGACGTTTACAGATGAACTATGTGCGACACAATGTCTCAACAGTTCACCTGTAGTCTACTCCACACCGATACGAGAAGCGGAAGAAGAAACTTTACATGTGAAGTTTGCCGAGATGCGGCAAGACAAGAGGGTCCGGATACAAAGACTGGACCAAGAGGCAAAAGTGCCTACCAAGGGTTCCAAAGGGGCGGCAGGACACGACCTATATGCCAATGAACGAATCAAGATACCGGCCAACGGGCAGGCAACAATAGTAACGGGGATAGCCATTGGACTCCCAGAAGGTACCTATGGACGAATAGCACACCGCAGTGGTCTAGCAGTCAAACACCGACTCATGACCATAGCAGGAGTGATCGACGTCGACTATACCGGTGAAATCAAAGTGGTCCTGGCCAACCTAGCTCAAGAGGACTACCAAGTCCAGAAAGGCGATCGAATCGCACAGTTGATAATCGAAAAAATCAACAAAGAGGATCTGCATGAAGTAGGTCAACTGGAAGAAACCACAAGAGGAAGTAAGGGATTTGAAAGCACAGACGAATGCCAGCTCGATATAACAAAAAGAATTGAGATCAAAGAAATCACAGCGCAAGCCTTCGGACGGTACTATCGAAGAGGAGATACCACAGGAATTCTCAAATGGACATACGAAGATGAGAAAGCAGTTCTAGCAAAAATCAACATCAGCACAGAACTAGCAATCCAGGACAAGAAATACCAAAGCAAAAAGAGATAAAAAGAATTGGTTCCAAAAGAATATTACCAATTCACAAATCTATTCCAAGAAGAGAAAGCTACAGAGCTACCACCTCGAAGACCAGGAACCGACCACGAAATTCAGCTGGACAAAGACAAAAAAACAGGAAAAACAAAAGAAATTCCCTATAAGAAGTTATACCCCCTAGGGGGAGCAGAGCTTGAAGAACTTAGGAAGTATATCGAGCAAAACCTAAAGAGAGGATGGATCCGAGACTCTGTCGCGTCAGGAGGATCTCCAATACTATTCGTTAAAAAGAAAGACGGAAAAATGAGACTCTGCGTGGACTACAGGGCCCTCAATTTGGTTACCAAGAAAGACCGATATCCACTACCCTTGATTGGGGAAGCACTGGACAGACTACGATCAGCAAAATATTTCACCAAACTCGACATCAAAGACGCATACCACAATATACGCATCAAGGCAGGAGACGAATGGAGGACTACATTCGCCTCCAGATACAGAATGTTCGAATACTTGGTTATGCCTTTCTGGCTAACCAACGTACCGGCTTCATTCCAGAGATGGATCAACAGGGTACTTAATAAGTACCTTGACATATATTGCATCGTATACCTGGACGATGTACTCATATACTAGGAAGAAAAAAAAACATACAACAACACCAAAAAGATATCAGCAACATCATGGCAGCAATACAAGGATCAGGAATGAAGATCAAACCAACAAAATGCGAATTCCATAAGGAAGAAACAGAATACCTTGGATTTATCATCAATCAAAGTGGGGTCAAGGTTGACCCAGTTAAAACAGCAGCCATTTGGGATTGGGCCAAACCAAACAACAAAACAGATGTTCAGTGCTTTATGGGATTCTGCAACTTTTATCGAAGGTTCATAGAGGGATTTAGCAGGCTTGCAAAACCACTCTATAACCTTACGAAGAAAGACAAGAAATGGGAATGGGGAGAAAACGAACAAAAAGCATATGATGCAATACGAACTCATCTAACATCAGCACCCATACTGGTTCATTTCGACCCAAACCGAAAGACAATAATCGAAACGGATGCCTCAAAATACGTATGCTCAGGCATACTATCGCAACAATGTAATGATGGAAAATAGAGGCCAGCGTCTTACCGATCCAAGACAATGACCACTGCAGAGTGCAACTCTGATGTTGCAAACAAAGAACTATTAACGATAGTTCAAGCACTAAAAGAATGGAGGAGATACGTTTCAAACAACGACCATCCAGTCCGAGTTCTAACTGACCACACGAACCTGGTCCCGTTCATGACCACGAAAGAATTGAACGACCGCCAGATAAGATGGATGGAGCACCTTAGCAAATACAACTTCAAAATCGAATACCGACCAGGAAAAGAGAGCGGAAAGCCAGATGCTCTCACGAGGTTTGCAAGCGATAAACCACAAATGAAAGAAGACGAAAGAATCAAACAAAAAATACAAACCCTGTTACCAAAAACCTCCTTTGAGGCAATGGAGGTTATCCAATTCACATCAAAGGTGGAAATAGGAATTGAGAACGCAAACGAGAAAGACAAAACAATCCAGGCAATAAGAGAAGCCTTGGAAAAAGGAAAAAAAGAGATGAAAGGAATTGCACTAGGGTTATGCCAATGGAAGGACGGAAATATGTGGTACGATGGAAAACAATGGATCCCGGAAGGAGAGGAGATAAGGACAGACATCATACGACAACACCATGATATCCGAATGGCAGGACATGGAGGAACAGCTAAAACCACGGAATTCATCACGAGGTCATTTTATTGGCCAGGACTGCGCGAAGATGTCAAACGATATGTCAAAAACTGCGACATATGCCAGAGAACGAAAACGGCTAAACACGCACCATATGGACTACTAAAATCAAATGAAGTCCCCGAACAACCATGGGAAACAATTACTATGGATTTCATCACGGACCTACCAACATCGGAAAATTGCGATAGCATCCTGGTCGTGGTGGATCGCCTGACCAAAATGAGTCATTTCATTCCGGTTAGAAAAGACATCAACACGAGGGATTTTATACAAACATTCTTCCGAGAGGTCTTTCGACTTCATGGCCTCCCAAAGAATATCATTACCAATCGAGGAACACTATTCACATCGGGACTATGCAAGAAAGTAACCGGAGAAATGGGGATACAAAACAGGATGAGCACAACGTTCCACCCACAAACAGATGGACAAACGGAATGGGTAAATGCGATACTCGAACAATATTTAAGGGCCTATGTCAATTATCAACAAGATGATTGGTACAAGCTGTTATCTATGGCCGAGTTCGCATACAACAATGGAAAGTAAGAAACAATTGGCACGACACCCTTCTTCGCAAATTACGGACAACATCCACAAAGTCAGACCACATATCATACGATTAATGATGTGATACCAGATAAAACCGATATGGGGAAACTACACGAAACATTACAATACGAAATGAGTCAAGCACAACAATGACAGAAAGAACAATACGATAAGCACCGAAGACCAGATCCGAACATACGACCAGGAGATATGGTATGGCTAAAACCACGCAATATTCATACAACGCGACCATCAAAGAAATTGGACTACAAGAAAATAGGACCCTTCCGGATACTGGAAAAAGTGGGCAGCCAAGCTTATAAACTCGACCTTCCCCCCTCAATGCGAATACACAATACATTCCACATCTCACTCCTCGAACTACACAACGACAATAAGTTTCCTTCACAAACACTTATTCCTCCCCCTCCAATCGAACTCGACAGAGAACCAGAATACGAGCTCAACAAAATAGTCGATTCCCACTTCTTCCACGGTCACCTCCAATACCGCGCCAAGTGGACAGGATATTCTCCTGAACATAATAAAACTTGGTACTTCACATACAACTTCGAAAACGTACAAGATGCCATCTCAACCTTCCACCAGCGATACCCAGGCAAGCCCGGCCCAAGTGACGATCACGTTCAACCAAGGCAAAGAAGAGGGAAAGACTCCCGCGCCGTTGCAACAACACGAGGGCTGGGGCGATAGCCCCCGCCAAACCACACCCATCAGCCCCGAATACTCATTCATGGGGCCAACCGACGAAGAACTCAAGGAAAGGGAAAGACAAGCACAGCATAACCTCATGTCATGGACGGTATGCTACGATGACGGTTGCCAAACACACTTTGGCGACAAGGAAGGCTCGGGATAGTTCCCGAGGGAATGCCGAAAGCGTGGCCCACGCCCAGACCACGTCCTGAAGCATTGGCAACAATGCTTCAAAAATGGGTGCAGGATGCACAGGGTACAAAGAATATCTGCGGGATTCTACCCGCAGAAGGATGGAAGCCGAAAAGAGTTGGAAGGAGAAGATGCCAGAAAGGCATGGGCCGCGAGGATGTAGTCCAAGGAGGGAGGGGCCCAAAACTCCTCGGCAGACACGGAACCGGATGTCAGGAACCTACACAGGCAGATCCAGGGACTTCGAGAACAACTGGGCCAAGCCGAGGCCACAATTTCGGCAAACGACAAAACGATTGCGGAGTTCAGACAGCTGAACGACAATCAGTGGCAGACGATCAAGATGGCGAATCTGACTCTGGAATCGGTAAGGGTCAGATGGAGGACGGCAGACGAAAAGTTCCACAAGCTGAGAAGGACCATGCGCTCGGCAGGACAGGAACTATTGAAACTGGGAGAAAAAGCCTGATGGGACTCAGGCTTAGGAGGAGGGGAGCTAATGTCACGAATATGGCTTAGCAGGGAAAATGGTTTTCACGTGACACATGGTTATGAGTCACAGGTATGTTATTGTTTTGCGCATATAACTCATTTGGGTTATATGATTTGTTATGTGTGGGATTTGTGATGCTTTCGCACATGGCTCAAATATGAGTCATGGGACATGTGCCTGACAAGTATGCCTTGCGAGTGTGCCTTGTGGGTAAGCCTTGCGCATATGATTTATGTTTCGCACATGACCTTATTATGAGGTCATGGGTTTCGCGCATATGACTCAGTCGAGTCATATGACTTGTTTATTGTGTTATGATTGGTTTATGAGTTTTGCACATGACCTCGCTATAAGGTCATCGGTTTTGAGCCTGTGATCACTTTGGTCACATGACTAGTTTGTTATGATTTGGTTTTGCGCATGTGACCACTTTAGGTCACATGATTAAAGGCGGGAAGAACACTACATAAGGAGGCCAATGCGGCCGAGGAAGATAGGTTCTTCACGCTTTGTTCTAAGTACTTTTCCTACTTATTACTTTAACGAATATAAAACACCTTTACGATCTTTATCTTTATTGCAATATTATCGTTACGCCAGGAAGTGTTAGTCACGAAGACGAGTTAGAGAAAGCTTACGATAGGCGTTTCCGATAGAAGACAAAGGTCTTGTACTATCGGTAACGTAGGCAGGGACCTAAAGCTATCTTAAGACAAAGAAAGAAGAAGACAGAAACAATAAATATCGTTCCCCATCGCCAAGAACTAACTATCTAGAAAGGGATCGTTACATCATTCTACAAATTCTACACAGTTTGCATATCAGTACTTTACCAGGCCTTTGTATCGGTTAACTTATGAGTATCTTGATGTGTGCCCCAACCACCTGTATGACGTCAGGCAATTGAGTGTCATTATCATTGCCTGTTTTTTCGGGTTTCTTCTGCAGCTCGGGGGACAGCCATCTATCCAATGAAGGAGGTCACCTTGCTTCTTGTCATCATAGAGGCCTATTATTGTAGTGGCCACTACCCCATATCTGTTCGCAAGGTGGTCGTAGGTGATTATGTCATGGTCACATGGGTACTGCCTTCTGGATCCCATTACTTGTAGGGTCATTCTGCTGTTACTCTTAGCCCTAGCAGTCTCCTGAAACCTTGTCTGGTAATGGAGTGTAGATGCTTATGTGACTCCTTTGGTTTCTCCTGGTACCTGTTTCCTTCATTGACGACCCTTTCTCTCTAGTTCTGTCTTATCTTACCCTTGAGTACATTCTTACCTAGTTAGTAGTTGCAAGTTATGGTGATGATGTCATCTGCTCCATGTTGTGTCCTCTATTTCGTCATCCCTGTGTTATGCTGATCCTTGGTGAAAGCTCAGAGAGCTAACAGGTTCTGCCTCAATTGTATTGTAAGGTCGAGAGGTGGAATCTGCAGTTCAGTTAGAAAAGCCAGAACCGGTGTCTTCTTTTCCAGGTTAAATGTCATTCAGATTATCTTGTTGAGGGCGATTTGAGCTTCGTTTAACAGGACTTTGTTCCCCCTCACTTCTATGCCATACTTCAGTTGCGGGATTACCAAACCTTTAATCAGCCATAGGGTTGTTTACAAATTTAGTCCCCCTCATATGTATCTGGATGTGACTGCCTGTATGCAGTGTCTCAAGCTAGTAGCTTTATTGATCCAGTGCCTGATGCGGTGGTCCTATTTCCATTTATTCATAAGGAAGTATCCGAGCTAACTTATATGTTCTTGGTTGGGCATGCCTTGGTCTTGCAGCAGAACTTCAAATCTGTCCTGGAGTGGTGTTTGGATGAACAGTGTTTCGGTCTTGCTAGGCGCAAATTCATATCCATCAGCTGCTGCGGTTTGTACTAGCTATTCAATAATTTCCTGGTGCAGCTTTTCTCCTTCCTTCTTTTTCTGGTACATTGTTGCCATTAGTATGTCATCTACATATATCAGGACCCTAGTCTCAGCTTTCCGAGATGGTGCAGCCCTCACCCTCGCTGTGTTTAATATGGTAACTAGAAAAGCTATTGGGGATAGGAGGGACCCTTGTGGCATGCCTTTATCGGTGAAGAAGCCTTTAGAGGTCCTTCCATTAAACCAGTAGCTTGTTGTTCTATTCGTGGCCCATTGCTGGACCCATTGTCCCAGGTGTCTAGAATGCTCTTCTAGTTTGTTGTAGACTTTCGTCATCTGTAGGTAGTCCAAACCTCCTTGGATGTCCAGTGTGGTAATGCATCTGCGGACCATACCCCCGTTGTCTATCATGTCGTTGAGGGCTTGCATGGGATCGAGTCTCCCGAGGAGCTGGAGATAACGGAGGTTTCGCTGTATCATTCTTTTTTATTTTCGGAAATCACATAACGCAACACAGTCAACACATCTCAATTGTGCCGTACCGTACTCTACAAAAGCGATACGCCGTGGGGAAGAGGTGCAATACCATACGGGTTAGTAACGATAACCAAGTTAGACGAGATCCTCTCCTCCGCAATGCCAAAGCTCCCCTTTTCGAGCTTGGGCACCGTGAACCGGCTACGCCGGAAGACGAACTTTGCGGAGCCAGCATGAACACTGCATGCCGGGAGCTGCTTTGGAAAGAAAAAAAGCATCATACCATCCTCTAGAAACCACAGTTTGTATTATAATATCATACAAATGTAGACTGAGAGAGCTCTTGTCTGGCACCATTTCCCAACATGCATTTTTTTTTTTTTTTTTTTCCAACTCACGCCTTCAGCCCTACCTCGCTACCTGCTACGAGTACACCTTCCAGGAACTACCGTACTATAAGGCTGTTTAATAAAAGATATCCAAAATCTACAAGGTGCCCACATGTGATTATGGCGCAAGCCACCGCGATCCTCACAGTTGGCCGGATTCTTGGCTCCGGGATCCCGAAAGCTTAATCCTCTTATGGAAACTCCTAGGGCTGTTATTGCTATTATTATTAAATTTTTACCTCCAGGGCTGAAGGCGGGGTTTTTTTTGTTATTTTTTCCTCAGCTGTAGATACCGGTAGCTGATAAGATACGATAATATGTCTGGTGTGAGATGCTTATAATGTGCACACTTGGGTCCATGCAATTTGTAACAGCGCAAGCTCCAGCCCTGTGAGGATGGAGGATTATCACCTTAAAGGAGGTGGTATCCGAAGACGCTCCGTTCAATTTACTATGCTAACAAGGGTTTTGTTTTATTGCTACGATAGCAAGTTATGTATGTATCATAATAATAGTTATTGTAAAAAACGAGAGGCACAACTTTGTGATTGTGCTGGATTCGCGGTACCGATAGAGTCTTACGCCAAGATTGGATTTTTCCTACCATCGAGCCGAACAGCATCGAGAGAGAGAGAGAACGGCTTTGGAAGCAATGAAACCGAGGTTTGGAGTCCGGAGTGAGGGAGTATCGAAATTAAACTATCGATTGCAAGATCTTTAAAAAAATCACCTCTATCGAGATTCCAACCCTTCACCCCCATAGAGTTAAGCGGTTCGTGCGAGTTTCGGGTTTTTTCCTCCTGCTCCGCTCTTAGGTCCGGTTTTGAGACAGATGGCAATCCGTTGCCTATTGTGGTACTGTACTGTACAGTACTCAGTGCTTCCCAGTGGCCCCCGTCCGGCGAAGACCGGTCTTGACCACAGAAGACGAGGACCACGCCGTCCAGGACGAGAAAGGGACCTGCTTGGCAGAGCAAAGACGAGGCAGACTGTACTTGTACTCGCCCACAGTCCCTCCATCTACGTTGTACTCGTACTGTCCGAAAGAAAAAATCTCCCCGTGCGCTGTCTGGATCATTTGATAGTGTCGCTGCTCACAACACTACCGTACGCTTTGTTTCTTGCTCGCTAGAAGCGGGGTGCCACGGACCGCGTCAAAACATAGCAACCCTGGAGCGGCGGGCGGAACGTACTTGTAGGCAAGGAAGGAAATTTGCATTCAGAACACTTGAATCAAGAAAAACACCACCGTGAGCCAACGCCCTACGGGATCAAATACCAACGCTCGGGGTCTCGAGCGGGGGGCATTGCACCGCTAGTTGACAGCGCTGTGCCAACTTGGATGTGAGAAATATTTCTTACTTGTGGGAGGTCGAAATTTCCCCGCTAAGTAACGCTTTTTTTGCTGACACGCCCCCGATATCTCGTCGAGGTCAAAATAGGAAACTTGGACGTCCCGAGAACAAATTGCCCCTGTCCGAGTTAATACCGTATGATAGTGATCACCGGAACAGCTCAGATGATATCAACGTCCAAACAGAGTTGGTCTCGGGTGAGTAGGATGCACTATACACCTTACTATGTTGGACAGTGTTTTGTGCCAGGGTTTTACATGATGCTTATGTTAAGGCAATAATATAAAGCGGAGAAACAGCGACTAGTATCATACTTCAAGAAAAAGGGTCGGGAAAAGTGCGTGCGTGCATGAGAGTGTTCGCACGCAAACAAGAAGAAAATATAGCAAAAATCCTACGAGACTGTTGCCTCTACGATATGATCGTTGCTGCAAGCAACTATGATAATAACCCTAATAGGCTTAACTCCTGTGGCTATTATGGTGACTTGCGAGGAAGTTCGCAACCATGGCGTGTTGTTTCTTTGTCAGCGGTTTGTTCGTAGTATTGGGGGTGCACGGTATCGACGAATGGGGCAAAGATAGATAATTCGTCAGGCCTCAGATAGCATGAGACTTCAGCAAGAGCACAGAGAAGCATACTGACAATTGCAAAGCCTTTCTATTTGTGACTTTTTACTTCTCTTTCCTTCTCAATTTTTTCTATTTCTTTGTTCACCAAAGTTCTTTTCTTGAGTTGATATCATACCTAGGACAGCGTTAGAAGAATACCCCTTTTTAGGCATTCTCATCTCATCCTGACCCAGCCTTCTGGAAGTGTCAAACACCCACGAAAGAACGCCTGAGCAAGAAAGACCGTAACAGTACTCGTCTGCCCGTCAACTATAGTCAGGACGAGTCCGGGTCGACTAGCTAGCGGTCTTCCAAGGTCCGGTCCGAGGACGACCCTAGACGTCTACAGCAACTCCAGGCGGGTGAGACCACCAGCGGCACAGGTGGCACTTTCAACTAGATTATAACTAAATTTACCTGCGAAAGAAAGGTAGAAGAAAGTTATACTTGGAAGTCTTCTGTTATGCACTTACATTGTGTTGTGGAAATTTTCACGCTCGTGATGATGGCGGAAATGATCCGAAACAGAAGATAAGAGCACGTTGTCGATGAAAGCTGTGGATGGGAAGGGACGGCCGGCTTAGAAACTGTTGAAAGTGTGTTTGTTCTAGGACTGGGAATGGGCGACCATATGTACGAAAAGATATACATGATACATGATAAGAGACAGTGCGCGCTCAAACACCCAAGACAATGCCCACTCGCACGCCCAGAATAACCATTCGTGCCTCCACACATATCATACCTACTATCGGGACTACCCCAGCAGGCAACACTCCAGAAAGGTCCCCGCTGGTCCCACACTCCATAGTTCACAAAAAAATATTAATGCCGGAGACCCGCTGACCAGCGTCTAGTAATCACCTCGTTTATGTCAGACAAGCGAGTTCAAAGCAACGCTCGCACCTCGGCTAACCCCGGGGAGAATCTCATAAGGCACTGTGGGACCCGTGGATGGCCACGCCATCGATTACGACCAGAGGACATGGTCTCAATATGAGAGACGTGGAGCGGATCTCCATCATGTATTTAAGTTCGGTGGTTTGTACTGTATCCCGAGAAGAGTAATGCCCCCCCTTACTGCCGTACACAAGAGGTCTCCCACAGTAGGGCACATTCGCACCACTACCGTACTCGAATGCACAACTCCATACCCCATAATGAGATATCACGCAAGATTATCCCCCTCCTCCCCCCGGATCTGCTCCCTAATGGCAGATTACCAGAGGTTAGGCTAACCACAATCACCCCGCTCCAGCAAATACGTCCTTCGTAAGGTGGGTGAATCCGCCACAAAACCCCCCCGAGCCCCCCCGCAGCCGATACATTAGGACCCCCCGCTATGCCGGATATCAGGTCTACAGTTCCCAAGTATCGTAAGGGCTTCCTCTGCGACAACAATGAGGGAAAATTGATTTGACTCTCCGAGTCTGATTCCGGTCAGTTCTGCTTCTGCATATCCGTTGGCGGCTCAATCGGGGTGCTTGGGAATCTCGTTAGGACTTCTAGAATTTCCCCCTTGGATTAAGGATTAAGGGGAGAGAACACAGGGAAAATATTACGTCCCGCCTGCAAATGGGACCAATAAAGAAAAAGAAGAAAAAATACAACAGTTCTTACTAGGAGCAACTCCAACACCCTCGTGGGATTCTCAATTATTCCAGCTTTTGCGGTAGCTAAAGTGTTGGATCGGAACGTCTCGTTCGACCACATTTTTTTTACACCAAAATCATCGATTTTCACCGCTCCCTCGGAACCTCACAGATTCTTAGTAGTCCTAGCGAATTGAGCCCACCACGAACCTTCCTGGCTTTGCTCCGTCATCGGCCAGCCCCCGGCCCCAACTCGCCCCGCCCACCCCCAGAGCCAGCTACCGCCAAACAACACATCCCGAGAATGTGCAGAAATCCCTACACAATTGGTATTATATCACAGGGGGCCTGTGTTGACATACATTTCATTCCTCTATAAAATTTTGGTTAAGGTTTACCAGGCTCTACCTGAAAGTCTGAGCGCTTGGTGTGAACTGTCTTTCCCATGTTATCTGGCAAATATTGTTTCAGCACAGCAAGAAGTTGAAAAAGAGCATCGGACAAGCAGATCAAGTATCTAGCACAAAATGATTGGTTGCACCGATACTGCATAAAATCCACTCTCAGCTGGGTAGTTAGTAACACTGTGCGGCGCACACAGGTGGCTACTTGTCAGAAAGATAACCAGTCGACATTCCCCCACGGCCTCAATATCACAAGAAGTCACTCGTCCGCAAACATCCTTTCCAGTGGATGTTAATGCACGGTCAGGGTTGCTAGCTAGTCCCGCATGCCCTACATGTGGCCACGATCCCGGAAGGTTTCCCCGACCGACATCACATTCTAAGACATTGAGAGAACACAACTGCGCCCGTTATCTCGGCCCTTCAGCAGAATTCTTTGGGGAAAATCCTCGCTAACATCGAACGCACTACCCCGCCACGAACGCAACGTATCCCTGCCCACCTTCCGCCTGCGGTAAGCAAAATAACATTATTCGCAGCTACGGCGGAAACACCGATTATTCGTTCGTTCCCGCATCCCCGTAGGCCAAACTATATATCAAACACCAGTGGCGATCCAACAATTCCCACAAATTAGCAGCACATCGCTATCTCCCAGAGTGGCTACCAGCACGCAATAGGAACCCAGGAGCTCCATGGATTTTCTCATTCGGCTCAACAGAATACGGTAGCAGAAGCTACGGTTAGTGAAAGCCCGGTGATTCAAGTACCCGCTATTCTCAGGAGGGTGACAGTGGAAAGACGACCGGGGGGGCCTAAGAACTATCAGAATACTAGAACCGAAAGGGGACTCGTGTTGCAGCGCGGCCCAGGCTCTTTTGCGGTTCTCAGGGGTCCTCCAGCCTTGCGGGGGCCCGGCCGTTTTCGGAACACGTTTGGGAGTTGCTATGGTAACCAGGATTTAACGGGAACGTTGGGTGTGATTCGGGGGTATGGCTGCAGGAGGAGGGAGGTTGATTTTCGTGGTGTGCCCAAGGCGCCCCCTGCCGAGTTCTCCCAGTGTCTTTTTTTCACACTCTGACAAACAGAATGCGGTCTGTTCCAGCGTCGCGAGAGTTCTCGCTCTGCTGCAAGTACCCGCACGCAGGATAGGCACCACAAACAAATATTGACCAATTGGACTGCAAACACTTGCCAATTCTCGCGACGTAGGAATAGACTAAGATACTGGTTGCCGCACTGGCACAGGAAACAAGCACCCGAATACAGGGATCAAATAAATGTGTGGCCAGTAGTCTGTGCTCATTAGTGCCCCATACATAATTCGGACCTAATCTTCGGGTACTTTGTTGCTTGCAACAAAGTACGAGTACGGTACGTTGTGAAAAAGTAAATCCCAAAGTACTTAAAGAGCCTATATTGACCGCTCAAACACGCGTTGTCTTTTATACTCCTTCACCCCCACTAGTCTCTCGTTGTTCATCTTTCAATACTGCTCTTTACTACTTTTCTTTACCCTCTTTGCTCACCGTCTCCCTTATTTCCTTCCCATTCTACACCCCGATCTACTCTCCCCTATCTCTCCACCATGTCAGTTTCCGACCCCATCAAGCCAAACCCAGACAACCAACCTGTTCCTCTCATCTCCATCCCTGAGAGCTCCTACATAGCTGACCTTGCAGAGAAGGCCTATGAAAAGGGCAGCACGGCATTCTTGAGACTTAAGGCTTTGTCGAGAGTGAGGGATGTTGTGCTCAGACCGGAAAAGCAAGGCAAGGACATAGTCTGGAATAGGATAGCTAACCACGAGGCTATCCTGGGGCATACAAGAGGGAAACTGCAGGAGAAGCCATGCAATACCTGTGTACAGAAGATTGGGCCCTTTGCGGACTGTGTCGCCGTTACGGGAGAATTTCTTGGCTCTTGCACAAACTGTCACTACAATAGCTGCGGGAAGAGGTGCTCTTTTCGCTACCCTAACCAGACACCCGGTTGTAAGTACTTGCAAGCCCCCATATTATTTTGAACTCGATTAAGCTCACCATTTGCAAACCCACCCTCAGCGAAAAGGAAACGCTCCCTCTCGGATGCATCATTTGTAGAATCCGGGGGCGATTGCGATCCGCCTGCAAAAACTGTCAAGACCAGAAAGGGGGATAGGGCCCAAGATTTTGCAGTCCACTGGGATGGATTGTCTGGAATCATTCGGGATTTGATTGTCGAGAAGGTTTTTGGGACCGGAGCTTAATTTATTTCGTTTTGTTTGCCCGTTTGGCTTGCGAAGACTACTTGCATTCTGTCACAAAAATTCTGTACACTCTTTACAGTTGTCTCACAACCTCATGTACTGCAATTATAATTATTTACATCCCGTCAACAGACTGCCTGAACTGGAATAATTGAACCTCACGGTAAGACGTCCAGAATTCCCCTCTTTAGATAAGGGGGGGGGGTCACGAGGGGAGAGAACTGGCTTTTAGCCCTCCGCCGAGACAATTAAAAAGAAATAAAAACGGTCCTTACTAGGAGAGGCAACTCTAGCGTCGAAGTTGTGAGGTTCAATTATTCCGGTTCTTACGATGCCAATACAATATCTACCTGCTTGTAAATCCCTGTTCTCCACTGATTGGTTCTGCACACTGCTAGCAATTGACCCAGTTGGTGTAGCGCAACTTCACCTACAGTAAACCACAGAGGAGGACGGGGAGGTAATACCACCCGTTTTTTTTTTTCCGAACTTGACCCAAACCAGGACTCAGTCTGCACACAAACTCTACTTAAACGACTGTCTATGCATGATATTATGATACCTGTCTCTGAGCTCCCGTGGTTCTCGACGTGACATAGCCTGGGAACGCAAACAAACAAACACTGCTACTGTAGGGTAGCTCTTTATTTTCGGCTCTTACAAAGTTCGGTATCATACAAACCCGAAATGTACACCACCTCGCTCTCCCAAAAGTCTCCGGAAAGCTAGAGAGTTGCGATGGCATCTCCCACAATAACAATACTAATAATCGGATGCATTTAATCCAGGGAAGGCCCTCAGGAGGGGAGAAAGTTGGAGAAGCTTGGTGCTGGACAGAAAGTGAGCAAACAACTCTTGAGATGTAGTTGTACTTACTCGTACAGCACAGTTACCGCTCCTTGTGAGGATGAGAGAACCCGGATTGTATCATATCATACCCCGGAAAAAGCTACGGTAGTTAGGTCCGAGATACGAGTACGGTATCAGCGGAGCAAAAAGATCCACTACTATCCAAGGAAATCTGATTGCTATGCGCGAGTACTGGTTTGCAGCCTTTCCCAATTGACTCGACTCACCCCCGGAACTCCCAATGCTTTCTCGGGTTGGATCTTCGTTCGTCAAAACTTGCTCTCTTGCTCGCTTCTCTCTTGCTCGGGTCCTCTGGGGGCATGTTACGATAATGGTCCCCACTAAGTATGTGCATTGCCGGGTCAACGTCACCCTCATATCGGATTTTTTTTGCCAAATGCCATCATCTAACGCTACAATATTATCATCATCATCAAAACTAAAATACACATGACGAACAAAAAAAAATTAATACCCTAGATAATGGCTTCTAAACTCTCGACGGAGGTAATGTCCGGGCAAGACACGCTACAATTATCAATGAGGTATATGTAAAAAAACGCAATAATATCACTGTTGAGAAAGAAAATTCGAGTTGGTAAGTATCGTGCCTAAAACAAAAACTCGCTCCCTCCTTGTGGTTAGTCTATGTATGATATGTGCGATCCCGGCGTTGGTCTAGCCCCCTCACCGGGTTTTTACGAACTGCTGGGTGAGTCAAAGTCTAGTTTTATATAGATCACCGGTCAAGGAAAAAAAAAAAGGAAAAAGAAAAAAAAAATCGATATCATGAGTATGGCAAGAGGGGGGATATGGTGGTCCATTTGCCAGGAGAAATCCTGGCGGTAATCTTTTCCTTTTCCACGTACCTGGCACACACATATATATAACAATATTATATATAAAAGGCTTGAAAGGTGATGCGATTGACAGACAGACAGACTGACTACGAGTAGATATTATAATTTTAAAAAATTTATCAAAATCTGATATCACAGTATTACCATAGATAGATAGATAGATAGATACAGTTGCTAGACATAAGTCTTGGTGATCGCACCATTTGAAACACTGTCGGTGTGCCACCTGGGCATTGCATGATAACCTCCCACCTGGATGAAGGTGATTAAATTAAAATTAAAAATTAAAATACATAGTGCTAGTACTTAGTATACCATCCTTTCGCCTCAATAACTGCAGCTACGCGGGAGGGCATAGACTTCCACAGCTTCTCAAAAAAGCTATCTGGAATGGTCTCCTAAACAAGTAGTAGGACCTCAGCTAACCTATTGTGAAGAGTGTTAGCCACTGGCCCCGGCCTGGTAATAATATTTTGGCAGCTAGTCTTACATTGCCCATACTCGATCAGGTCCACCTGGTGTGTTTAAGATATTAGGATATTGCTTGTAGAGGCAGCACTTAAGTTCTACCCAGGCATGCTCAATTGGGTTGAGATTGGGAGAGAGGGGAGGATGATATTCCAAATCAATATTATTATTCTCGAGCCATTGGAGTGTGTCACACGCTGTGTGAACCTTTGCATTATCCTGTTGAAACAAGGGATCACCAATATCATCTGTGATCTCCTGTATGACTGGGCCCAAAACAGAATCTAGAAGCCGAATATAGACATATCTGTCTACCCTTGCCTCCCTCATTGAGACTAATAGACCCTGTTTTTTTCCCCCAAAGCAGCCCCAAACCATCATTCCAATCTCACAAACCTTCCCCCTAGGCTGAATACAAGATGTGAGCCACTTTTTCTGAGATGTGTGAAACACCCACACACGCTGAGGATCTGCAGATTTTCTCACAGTGCATTCATCACTATAGAGAATTCCCTGAAAATTGTCGATTGTCCAGTCCTTTCTAGCCAAAGCCCATTCTAGTCTAGCCTTGATGTGTCTCTCCTGCAACTTTGGCCTTTTCTGAGCAAGCTGCTTTCATATATTGGCTTGCCAGAGAACACAATCGATAGTTCTGAGAAACACAGAGGGAGCATAATGATTGCACAATTCTGATTAGGTCATTGCTCGACCACTTCTCTCTGCACAAATGATAGCTCGCTTTTCTCGGCAACTCAATAGGGCAGGTCGGCCAGATTGGATTGTGTTGTCCATGGATCCACAATCACAGGCACGTGCTAGGAAATTGCGGACTGTTGACTAGGCGTGTCCAACTAGATAGACAACGGTGGAAATTGTCTGAAAGGCATAGAAGAAGGCAATGATCATGCCTTTCTCAGTATTGGTCATCTCTCAGCATGCTGTTTTAGGCTTATACTAGAAGTGATTGGCTTGTTTGGGAGGCATTGTTTTGTTGGGTGTAACGTGATAGGTATTCAGGTTTGTGCGTGATTTTTCAATAAGGAGAGGTAGCTTTATTCTCACTTAGCTGTCTGCTCACTAAGCTTTCACCAAGACTTATGTCTAGTCACCGTAGATAGATAGATAGCATTTGGCAAAAAAAACCTGGAAGAATCTGATAGAAAGGAGGTGATGGTGAGGTATGGTAGCAGTGTAAGTTAGTATACTTCCCTTCCCAACTTTTTTTTTTTTTTTTCCTATGTATGATGCATCTGGTGGCAGAATTATTATTATTTTGCCAGATGGAGCAGATATATCATTTTTTCTTCTTTCCTCCACTGAAATGTATTATATATGTATGAAAAAACTATATCTAACCCAAAGGTGTGTATAATATTATAATAGGAGTGAGAAGACCTAACTCACATCCCCCCCCAATCTATCATTGACACCCCCTCGCACTCTTTCACATACCAGATGAATTTCAAAAGAACGTCTTTCTTTTTATTAACTGCCAGCCCTATCATCCCCCTCGAAAGTTCAATCGCATACATCACGCGATAGGCAAAACCCACAGAGCCCTGGCGCCAGGGATTATTTCCTGAGATGAAAATGTATTTAGCGATCACATATCCATGACCGAGTAAAAATTCCAAGGCCGGGGAGGCGGACCGCGGCGTGAGTGAAAGTACGGTAGACTTCAAATACCACCACGCCAAACAGCGGAGAAGTAGAAAGGGGGTTGTTCCTTTTTTTGGAGCGCGTGGATGGTTTTGAAAAACCTCACCGTTCTCATAATGCTGGAGGGGAACGTATCATATTATAGAGTACAAGTGGCAACCGGCCTCCGGCCGGATGTTAATTTTGAATACAAGGATAAATAAATTATATTGAATGAATACGGCCATTGTGGCCAACCAGTATAGTGTATATATATATATTTTTCCAGTAATAATATCCAATTGAAGACAATCTCATTTACCAACATACATTCTGTATTGCATATCCTACTCCCATTCCTCCTCTCCCACTTCCAATTCCTTCTCCAAATCATTTCCATCAATCTTTTGGCCCATATACCTCTGCCAAATATTCAGAAGCCTGTTAGGAAAAACTATATTAAGGCCTACCTGTCCTCTACCTCTGCCAGAGTCAATACTCTCTAGCTTTGCTAAACTGGTACAATGAAACATTTTCATCTGCCATGCCACCATAGTGTTTTTTACTCCTTGAATTCTGATTCCATAATCAGAAATAAAGAAGTTACCCCCCTGACCTTCTCCTAGGCTTCTATCAGTTGTTCAGAATAGACTATACTTATGATGTGCCCTATATGAATTGCTCTAAATCTTCTAATTAGTAGTTTTTTCAAACAAACTTTGTACTTTATAGTATACCTGGAATAGTTGCTGGCAAAGAAGCCCACTGGAGGGGCTAGCTGCCCTTGTTGAAACTCATACTTCTCTCCCTCATACTGGATAGTATAAGTATTATTTTCGCTTTTTCTTCTATTATCCATTCTCTTGATTCCTGTTTCCAGAAACTCCTCAATATCCTAGCTCATCTTACTATAAATAAGCCTTCTAGCTATGTTCTAAAATAGTGCAATATACTATTCTCTGGATAATTGATTTCTTGCTGCTCTTGGGTATTATAACTTTTAGATAAAATATGTTTTACCTAATCAAAGCGAGGATGGCTTCGGGACTCTGCAGAATAACCAGTCTAGACAATTCTTCCTAAATCTTCTAACTATAGTATAGGTTTCAATTTAGTATAATAATAATGGTATAAACATTGAATAGAAACTTACTCTTGCATTTATCTTTCTATCAATACTTGTCATAATAGTTTGATGAATCTATTCAAGAATACAATGATATTACCTAGGCATAAGGTTTCTGTAAACCATAGCAATTATCTCGCCATAATCCTCATCTAAAATGATTGTACTTTGATAACCAGTAATATCTAATGTCAATCACTCTCTTTCCAACTCTAGAAGAGGGTGTCTTCTTAACCTAGTATCTGGCTGACTTTTATACAAAATGTGATCATGCCAGAGTTCTTGAATTTCCTTCCTTTCATAAATTCAATGATTAGGTGGAGGATAGAGCTTGAGTTTGGATAGTTTAGAAAGAAGATAGGTAGTAAGAAAAGATAAAAACAGCTCTTCTCTGATATTGGAAGGTAGGCTGATGGAAGGAATACTGGGATCTGATACCTAGGAACCACTCTAAGTAGGGTAACCCTACTTGAAATTGGAATCTCTGGTCTCTAACACCCCTATTTGGTCCTCTTATGGGGCCTTCATGTCATCATACCTACTTATCTCAGTTGCATCCTGTGAGATTAGTAAGATGTTGGTGGTTAGTAACATGGTGAAGGTGTTGCTCATCAAGATGTGGTTGAAAGTGGCAATAGCATCGATCACTGTAAGAGCTTCCTTGTCTGTTGTTTCATAGTTCATTTGTGAATTAGTGAACTTCCTGCTGTGCAATACTACCAGTCTTGCTGTTTCATGTGATGGTCCTTGGCCAACCCATGCTCTAACTCTAACATCTGAGGCATCAGTAATCAGCCAGATTGATTCTGGTTTACTGTAGTCGATAGGAAGTATAATATTGGTATTCTTGATTAATCACTTGATGTTGGTAAAGGCTTGGTCATGAGTATGGGTCCAAACAAATTCTTTATTGCCTAGGTCTATGAGAGGTGCAGTTACTATGGTGTGGTATGATAGAAATTGGGAGATGTAATTGACAAGTTCTAGGAACTGCATTAGTTCTTTCTGATTTCGGGAGGTTGTCCATTCTGTTAAACAGGTAATCTTTCCAGGAGTGGCATGTATTCCTTTATCGTCTATTACATGTCCCAGAATTTCAAGCTTATCAGCAAACATAATTGATTTGTTTCAGATAGCATAGAATTTTGCTTCCCTTAGCTTGGTGTACACTAAACCTATATGGTATGCATGTTCTTTTTCAGAGTTTGAGAAAATGAGGATATCATTAATGTAAACCCATACCAAATGGTAGAGGTATTCACTTAACAGGTTTTCCATAATGTGCATAAAGGTGGAGGGTATGTTCTTGTCTCCTTCTAGTATGACTCAGCTGATGAAACTTCCGAAGGGTGTCTTGAAACTATTATAGCGTTCGGTTTCCTGGTCTCACCTTACCTGGAAATAGGCGTAGCTTATGTCAATCTTGCTTCGGAATCTTGCCCTTCCTACTGCACTCAGAAGCTGAGTCTGGTTTGGAATAGCAGAACTGTTCATAACAGTATTTTCATTCCTTAATTTCAGGTCTACCAGAGGGTGAAATCTTTTACAGTCTGCTTTGAGCTGAACAAATATTGGTGTGGTACCTGGTGCTTCTGCTTGGTAGAGGATTCCTCTTCTTTGGTTCTGGTTAATCCAATCGCATAGTACGTCTTTATATACATCAGGGATTGAGTAAGTTGGTTGGTTCTTGAGATTAGAGGGGTCCCGTAGGCGGATATGGTGGTTTATTTTACTCATAGGTAGTAGTTCTTCTGGGATCTGATCACGGAAAACATCAGAGTCTTTGTCCAATAGGCATTAGGTAGTTGCTTTACAGACTGTGGCACTGTATTCTTCCCTTATTGGTTTACATGAGACTCTGACCTTCTATTCAGGAAAGTCAATGGTAGATTCTCTGCATCTGATTATGGCTTTGTGGCAGTTTAGGAAGGGTATTCTAATCAGTGAATCATATTTGGCTAGGTTCCCTACTAGCATCTTTTGAGCAGGAAGTGTAGGGGAATCAAGTCTGATAGTAGCGCTACAAGTTTTATGGCTTATAGATCATAACCTTTTTAAGGCCATATTGACTAGTATGGACCAGTTAAGGTCTCGGATTGGGAGTCCATAGACCAAGACAAAGGCATTACTGATCATGTCCCTTCCAATTGCCCCCGTGTTGAATAGGACTCAAGCCCTTTTGCTGTTGATCAGGATAGTACCTTTCAGGGCAGTGTGTGTCTTGAATGTATCAGGAGGTCGGACACTATTACATTCCACATTGATATATCCAATATGGATTACCTCATATTGGCTAGATTGGGCATCATTACTATTGCTCTCAATGTTATGGGCCGATGCCTCTTGCTTAATTGTCTTTTCTTTTCCCTTCTTCATAGGACAGTTTTTTGCCATACATCCAGTTTTTCCACATTCAAAGCTTTTTCCCTTCTGTCATCTTAATTCTTTAGTGGATTTTGTTTTCTTCTTGAAAGTCCATAGAGTGTCTTCTTCAGAGTTGTTGGAGGGCTTGTATTGTAGTTGTCTATTACTGCTAGTAGATGCCTGTATCTTGTATGCTTTAATTTCATGGAGGATATCATCCTTTCATTCTGCCCTTGCAATTATTACTGACATATCATCATCATCTTCCTTGAGTGGCTCTACCTCTTACCGCAGGGTAGGATGTATAGGATCATAGAATCGCTGCTTAAGGATATAATTGAAGATGCTTCCTTTCTTCATTCAGTCCTTATACATCAGGAGATCTGTACCTACGTCTGTGATTCTTTTAACATACACTCCATTGACTTGGTGAAGGTGGTTGAATTTGTTGTATAGGAGGTTGTTTGTGATAGAGGATTGGAATCGGTTTTTTAGGTAGTCGAGTACAGTAAATCCTCTCAATCTTACATTTCTGCCATATTCCTTATAGCATTACTGGTATGTATCAGTTGCCTTTTCTTGGCAGAATAATCCAATGTATAATCCAGATGTAGGGTTTTCCACATCTACCCTTTGTAAGAGAAGGTAGTGTGTAAGTTCAATTGCCTATCAGTCAAAGGCTTCAGGCTTGAGGTCTTTTTCCTTCTTCTATGAATTTCACTGGGAGATGGAGTTTGAACTTATGGGATTCAAGTACTTCAGGTTTCTCCTCTTCTTCAGGCCATGCCCGAGACTTTCATGAAGGCCCTCCTCCAGTGCTAGCCATATCTGATTTGCTACTGGTTTCTGAGTTATTTGGAGGATTAAAGGTGGGCTTCTTTGCTGTTGTAGGTGGGAATTCTCCGGGAAGTTATAGGGCTTCTGTATTTGCAAGTTCTCCTGGCTCCTTAGGAGAGCAGCAGGATTATTTCTTTCTTGTGAGGTCTTGTCATGGGATCTGCTTCCCACTCCTGGTCATCAATGACTCTATGTTGGTTTTAAGATGAAGCTGAATGTACCATGATTCTGCTGCTTCTCTCAGCTAGTCTTGGCTAGCATTCTGAGGTGGATATCGATTGGTTGATCAAATCTAAATCCGGTGACAGGTTCTTAACCACTTGCTGAGGTTAAAAATATGTAATGTAATTGCAAGGTGCTAATGACGTTATCAATTATGAGGTACAATAGTTGACAGGTGGCCTGCTCTACCAGAGAGGAGAAGAGAGCTGAGAACTAAAGGAGATTTCGAAGGTGTTCTGGGAAACAAAAAGGTAACTGTTCAACCAAGTATATTGAAATACTGTCTGTCAAAGTCTGCCTTTTCTATCATGGAAACAAGGGGTCTTTAAATACACAAATCTTGTTCATATCTAATATGAACGAAACTAATCAAAGGTATCAAGTGATATCCTTTAGTGAAAACAAATCAAGTATTAAAACGATACTTAAAACAAAACATAAAGCAAAATTGTAACGTGTTCGCAGGGTACTAATCACGTTATTGGTAATAGATACAATAGTTGGCAGGTGGCCTGCTCTACCAGAGAGGAGGCGAGAGCTGAGAACTAAAGGAGGCTTCGAGGGTGTACTGGGGAACAAAGAAGTAACCATTCAACCAAGTATATTGAAATACTGTCTGTCAAAGTCTGCCTTTTCTATCGTAGAAACAGGCGGTCTTTAAATACACAAATCTGTTCATGTGTAGCATGAACGAAACTAATCAAAGGTATCAATCGATACACTTTGGTAAAACTCCTTAAGTATCAAAGCGATACTTAAAACAAACCAAGTATCAAAGCGATGCTTAAAACAAAACATAAAACAAAACCAGTAACCGAGTACCCGTACCGGTTACATTCCCCAAAACAAAACAACTGTTTAAGTAAACAAAACCTAATAATCATCAAAAGTGGAATCTGAGAAACTAAGGGCTTTAGTTTCCACTAAAAACTCTTCATCATAAGTGTCATACCTGGGGCAAGAAGAAATCTTAAGAAACCATTTAGACTCAAAGAAAGGTAAATCACAGTAATCACGAATACCAGATTCGCGCTGTACATCAACCCAAGCATGATCGCAATCAGGACAGTAGTCTATCTAGAGGATTTCGAAGTAGTCTTCAAGTTGGATAACATCGCGGTTTAACAACAGTCCTACAATCGGTTGTCGCAGCCTCACATTGAGTTCCACATAGTTTGACATCATTATGGTATTCGGATGGTGATCGGGATCAGATAAGGTTGTCGAGAACCTGTTCCATAGCATGATTTTCATCATCGCTACTTTCGAATTCCCATTCAAAGTATGGTGCCCAAAATCCATCTCTAGCTTCGAGTTCTGCATGCCATCACTCAGTTTCTGGCATCGTGGGTGTCCAGCACATGGTGATGTAATTGATCGTTGGGGGGAGGGATTCGTTTGGCATATTGTCTTTCTACCATTCGTTCACCATATCCATAGCGTGCTCGAGTCCTTCTAGTGGTTCCCAGCTGTTTTCACTTGTTGGATATCCTTTCTATTTGACTAGAAACTGATCATTTCCATGCCACAGGCGGTGGTCTCTTATTTTTTCAACTTTCCATTCATCTTTCTTATCGATGATGATAGGTGCAGGTCAAGAGTGGGATCTTCCAGGGAACTTATAGTCATCATTTGGATGGAATCGCTGGACAGCTGAGGCGTGGAAAACTGCAGTATTGCGGCGATACATGTGTCCATCCATCTGGACAGTGTAGTTTTCTGTATGCTCATCAAAAGATAAGACTTTGAAGGGTCCTCACCATCGGGGTTATAATTTCTTGCTGCGTCCAACATTGGTAATGAACATGTTTCCATATACCATGAGCATATCACCTGGTGGGATAGGGACATGTTTACGTCGTCGCTTCTGAGCAGTGGTGGTACTTTGGAATCGGGCAGCTTTAACAGCTTGGAAGGTATCATTCCGAATTGCTTGATGGCGGTTGAGGTGGTCATCGGAGGCAGGGACTGAGGAGTTCTTGAATAGGGTTGTAGGTAGGAGAGGATATTGGCGGCCGAAGATTGCCTTGTATGGAGACATTCCCAAAGTGTCTGAAAATCCGGCATTGATATATGCAGCTAGCTCAACACGGGCTGGTTCCCAGTTGGTTTGTCGTTCATTGATCATGTTCCTAATTCCGGTCTTAACTTCGCGGATTTTTCGTTCTGCTTGGCCATTAGTCTCATGGTGTCCAGGGGTAGCCATAATGTGGTTTATTCCGAGGGAGGTCAAGGTTTGCTTCCAGAATCTGACGGTAAAACGGGGATCAGCATCACTGACAATAGATAAGGGGTACCCATGGGAGGTAAACAGGTATCGTTGGAGGTTGTTCCAGGTGTCTTTGGAGGAATCGGTAACTTTCATTGGTATGAGCCATGTATATCCAGAGAATCGATCCACAGCTACCAAGATGGTATCATATCCGGCGGACTCGTTGAATGGTCCTGCGAAGTCGATGGCATAGGATTCGAATATTTCACATGGTAGTTGGAGAGTCTGTGCTTTCCTTTCAGGTAGTTGTGTTCGTTCCTTATTTGCCTGGCAGAGTTCATATTGTTTGACGAAATCGCAGAAATCCTTGTGCATCTCAGGCCAGTAAATATATTCTGAGACATATTGGAGGTTACGGTCCGCACTGTGGTGTCCTGTGTTGTGAATCTCGGAGATGACATATTCTCTAATAGTCATTCCATTGAACATATGGCCTTTTGGGATGTATAGGCAATATTCACCATAACGGGTGCCGGTATAGACCATTCCGTTGGATATGTTGTATGGTGCAAGATCTCCATGCCTGGAGCTATCCATGGCTTTGAAGTAAATCGGGTCATGGTGATATCCTGTTATCATTTGGCTTCGAAAAGAGGAGGTTAATTCTTCTGTGGTTGATCTAACATCCCGTTCATCCTCAATCAGGGATCCTCTTGTTGGTTCGATAGGGCCATCCTCCTCCTTAAAGATTTCATAGAGTTGTCGGCGATGCTCGGGAATAGTAGGGGGTATGACCGAAACAATGGCTTCATTGTTGTATACTCATAAGGGTCCACTGTATAGTGGTTGTGAATCGATTATGGGAGGTGAGGATGGCGGGGCTGACTGTAGGTGGTGTAAATAGGATATTGCATCCACATAGGCTGCTGCTTGTTCAAGTTCTTCAAGACCTTGGTATCGTGTTGGAACAGGATTAAGGGTATGAGGAGGTTGGGTCAATTCATCTTCATCAATCATCTCTTCTGCTCCTTCTGCGGTGTCGAAGCTGGTGTTTTTGGAATCATCAGCAGGTATATAGTACGGTCGCTGGTATCTGTTGCGGAACTTAATCTCAGTCTGGTGAAAAGGGCAGGTGTCGTGATAACAGTGGGACCAGTGGAGTCTGCTTTGTTCAAGCTTGTGAGGAGGGGTGCTGCAGAGCGTGCAATTGTCTTTCCATTCTTCATCAATGTCCTTTCCTCGTTCCGTTCCGGCAGCGCTGTACATGGTGTAAGAGAAAGGATTGAAGGGAGTGGCAGAGCTGTTGTAGCTATCGATGGTTCTTGTTCATAGGAGGTATCGTCAGGGCTGTCTTCGCTTTGTCTTGTGTGGTCATGAACAAGAGGAGGATCTGCGAGGTCTTGATTCTCATATAGGCGGGAGAGAGCATCAGCTAAATAGTTTGTTCATCCATGGGTATAGATGATTTTTGCATCGTATTTGCTGATTTCGCCTATCCATCTTGTTCTTCTCCTTCCAGGTATTCTTTCTGTTTTAAGATTAGTAAGAGGTTGGTGGTCGGTAACAATAGTGAAGGTATTGCCCATCAGGATGTGGTTGAAAGTGGCGAGAGCATCAATCACAGCAAGGGCTTCCTCGTCTGTTGTTCCATAATTCATCTGTGAGTTAGTGAACTTCCTGCTGTGTAATGCCGCTGGTCTAGCCGTTTCATTGGAGGCCCCTTGCCCAACCCATGCTCCAACTCCAACATCCGATGCATCAGTAATTAGCCATATCTGTTCTGGTTTACTATAGTCGATAGGTTGAATAACGTTGGTGTTTTTAATCAACTCCTTGATGTTGGTAAAGGCTTGGTCATGAGTGTGGGTCCAGACAAATTCTGCATTGCCGGTAAGGTCTGTGAGCGGCGCTGTCACAGTGGCGTGGTGTGGTAGGAACTGGGAAATATAGTTGATTAGTCCTAGGAATCGCATGAGTTCCTTTTGATTCCGGGGTGTCGACCATTCTGTTAAACAGGCTATTTTTCCAGGGGCTGCATGTATTCCTTCATCATCTATAATATGTCCTAGGATATCGAGTTTATCCGCAAACAGGATTGATTTGGTTCTGCTAGCGTAGAATTTAGCTTCCCTAAGTTTAGTACAAACCAAACCTATATGGTAGGCATGTTCTATTTTGGTGTTCGAGAAGATGAGAATATCATCAATGTAGACCCAAACAAAATGGTGGAGGTATTCGCTCAGGAGGTTTTCCATAATTCGCATAAAGGTGGCGGGCGCATTGACATCACCATGTAACATAACTCGGCTAATGAAACTTCCGAAGGGTGTTTTGAAATTGTTGTAGCGTTCGCTTTCTGGATCTAACCTTGTTTGGAAGTAGGCATCGCTTAGGTCAATCTTACTTCGGAATTTAGCCCGTCCAACTGCATTTAGGATCTGGGTTTGGTTTGGGATAGTGGAGCTGTCCATAACCGTGTTTTCATTCTGTAGCTTGAGGTCAACCAAGGGGCGGATTCTTTTGCCATCAGCTTTGGGTTGAACAAACATAGGAGCGGCACCTGGGGCTTCTGCCCGGTAGATGACTCCTCTTCTTTGTTGTTGGTTGATCCAATTACAAAGTGGGCTTTTGTATGCGTCAGGAATACAGTAGGTGGGTTGGTTCTTGAGATTAGAGAGGTCTCGGAGGCGAATGTGGTGATTCACCTCTCTCATAGGCAGTAGTTCTTCGGGTATTTGATCAGGGAAAACATCAGAGTATTCATCCAATAATCATTGGGCTGTTGCTTTACAGACTGCGGCTCAGTACTCTCCGCTTGTTGGCTTGCATGAGACTCTGACCTTCTGATCTGGGAAATCGATGGTTGATCCCCCACACCTGATTATTACTTTGTGGCGGTTCAGGAATGGCATACCTATTAGGGCATCGTATTTGGCTAAATTTCCAACCAGCAATTTCCTGGAGGGGTAGGACTGCAGAACCTAGTCGAACAGTCGCACTACAGGTTTTATGGCATGTGGATCGTGATCCCTTTACTGCCATATTGACTGGTACGGGTTGGTTAAGGTCTCGAGTTGGAGTCCATGGACAGAGACAAAGGCATTACTGATCATATCTCTTCCGATTGCACCAGTGTCGAATAGGACTCGAGCCCTTTTGCCATTGATCAGGATAGTACCTTCCAGGGCGGTGTGTGCTTTGAATGTAGCCGGAGGTCGAACACTGTTGCATTCCACATCGATATATCCGATATGGATCTCCTCATATTTGCTTGGTTGGGTATCATCATTATCGCTCTCAATATTGTTGGTCGATGCCTCTTGCTTAATTGCCTTTCCTTTTCCTTTCTTCATAGGGCAGTTCTTTGCCATGTGTCCTGTTTTTCCACATTCAAAACATTCTCCTTTCTGCCATCTTGATTCTTTGGAGTATTTTGTTTTCTTCTTGAAAACCCGTGGGGTATCGTCTTCAGGGTTGCTGGAGGCTTTGTGCCATGGCTGGCTGTTCCTACTAGAGGATGTCTGTGTTTTATAGGCCTTGTTCTCATGGAGAATGGCGTCCTTTCGTTCTGCTCTTGCAATTATTACTGCAATATCATCGCGGTCTTCCTCGAGTGGTTCTACTTCTCGCCGGAGAGTAGGGTGCATAGTGTCATAGAATCGTCGCTTCAGGATGTATTTGGAGATATTTCCCCTCTCCATTCGGTCCTTATACATCATCAGGTCCGTAGCCATATCAGTAATTCGCTTGACATGCATTCTGTTAACTTGTTGGAGCTGGTTGAATTTGTTGTATAGGAGGTCGTTGGTTATAGAGGATTGGAATTGTCCTTTCAGGCAATCGAGAACTGTAGTCCCTCTTAATCTTACATTCCCGCCGTATTCCTTATAGCATTGGTGGTATGCGTCGGTTGCCTTTCCTTCGCAGCATGATCCAATGATAAGTCCGGTTGTAGGGTCTTCCACATCTTTTCCTTGTAAGAGTAGGAAGTGTGAGAGGTCCGTCGCCCATTGGTCAAAAGCTTCAGGTTTGAGGTCCTTTCCTTCTCCTGTGAACTTCGCTGGGAGGTGAAGTTTAAACTTAGTGGGTTCAAATGCTGCGGGTACCTCCTCTTCTTCAGGCCTAGCACGAGATTTTCCTCCTCCAGAAGGCCCTCCTCCTGTGCTAGCCATATCTGATTCGCTACTGGATTCAGGGTCGATTGGAGGTTCAAAGAAAGGCTTCTTTACTGGAGTAGAACGGAATTCTCCTGGAGGTTGTGTATCTTCCGTGTTTGCAGGATCGCCCGGCTCTTTAGCAGAGCGCCGGTTTTGTTTCTTTCTTGTAAGGTCTTGCCGTGGGATTTGCTTCCCACTCCTGGTCATCAAAAACTCTATCTTGTGTTTGAGATGAAGCCGAATATGCTGTGATTCTGCCGCTTCTCTCCGCTAGTGTTCTGAGGTGGATATCAATAGGTTGATCAGGCCTAAAACCGGGGACAGGTTCTTAACCACTTGCTGAAGTTAAAAAAATGTAACGTATTCGCAGGATGCTAATCACGTTATCGGTAATAGATACAATAGTTGGCAGGTGGCCTGCTCTACCAGAGAGGAGGCGAGAGCTGAGAACTAAAGGAGGCTTCGAGGGTGTACTGGGGAACAAAGAAGTAACCGTTCAACCAAGTATATTGAAATACTGTCTGTCAAAGTCTGCCTTTTCTATCGTAGAAACAGGCAGTCTTTAAATACACAAATCTGTTCATGTCTAGCATGAACGAAACTAATCAAAGGTATCAATCAATACACTTTGGTAAAACTCCTTAAGTATCAAAGCGATACTTAAAACAAAACATAAAACAAAACCAAGTATCAAACGATACTTAAAACAAACCAAGTATCAAAGCGATACTTAAAACAAAACATAAAATAAAACCAAGTATCAAACGATACTTAAAACAAACCAAGTATTAAAGCGATACTTAAAACAAAACATAAAACAAAACCAGTAACCGAGTACCCGTACCGGTTACAAAAATCAAGTATCAAAGCAATACTTAAATCAAAACATACAACAAAACCAAGTATCAAATGATACTTAAATCAAAACAAATAACGAAACCAAGTATTAAAGCAATACTTAAAACAAAACATAAAACAAAACGAAGTATCAAACGATACTTAAAACAAACCAAGTATCAAAGCGATACTTCAAACAAAATCTAAAACAAAACCAAGTATTAAATAATACTTAAAACAAACTAAGTATCAAGAGATACTTAAAACAAAACCAATAACCAAGTACCTGCACCAGTTACATGATCACCGATCCCTCAGAGACCCACAATAGACTATCATATTACAATATTTTTGACTCAAACCTGATATCATTAACTCTTCCTTATTGCTGATATTATAACAGAGCTCTTGACCTCTTTATAGATTCAACTATCATATTCACAGACTATTTACTGCTTTTAGAAATACAATTATCATATTATTATATTACTGACCTCTTTGTTGAATCAATTATTAAGTTATGATATCATTAACCTCTTAGTTGAGTCAATTATCATATCACAGTCATGATATTATTGACCTCTTTATTGAGTTAATTACCAGGTTATGATATCCTTAACCTCTTTGTTAAATCAATTATCAGATTATGATATCATTAACCTCTTTCTCAAGTCAACTCTCATGTTATAGTTATGATATCATTAACATCTTTGTCAAGTCAATTATCATATTACAATATCATTAACATTTTTGTAGAGTTAATTATCAGGTTATGATATCATTGACTACTTTATTAAATCAATTGTCATGTTATTGTAATAATATTATTGGACTCTTTGTTGAGTTAATGATTAGGTTATAATATCATTGACCTCTCTATTGAGTTAATTATCATGTCATGATTATGATATCATTGACTTCTTTGTTGAGTCAATTTTCTGGTTATGATATCATTGACCTCTTTGAGCTATTCTATTACTTTTAACCTACCATTCGCAACGTTCCTTATATCCTACAAACCGT
>NW_003299116.1:261992-297244 GCF_000151645.1 Tuber melanosporum | reverse complement strand
TTGCTTGTAGATTATAGAGGAGTTCGACTGACCTTCTGGAGGGTATATTATTCGAAAAGTACTGGAGTACTGCATTTTTTGTGTAAACGTGAAATGGCGCTAAGTGTGGATGCTAATATGTGGAGTTCGGTAATTGGGTCTCACTCTAGCCGAATATAAAAAGAAATCGAGTGACTACTGATGATAGCGGAGTTTACATGCTAGGAGATACTGGTACAATTATAATTATATTTCCGAAATTCACCACCCCCCTGACCCAGACCTCAGTATTATAAAACAGGACTCACACATGCTCATACTAGTAACCACTCACCGGTACGCACAATGAGTATCAAAAACTCTACCACCAAAACCCAATACCCAGATCCGCCAATATATCCAAACCCAAAATCTTCTACCATGCCCACCTCCTCCACTATCTTCCCTGTACAGAGGATACTTGATATTCGACTCTTTGGTTAGCCAATTAGTCTATGAACCAACCAGAAAATATTCGCCTTACTTACTCTTAACACCCTGTACTATCTAAGTCTGTAGTTCTAATGATTCCTCTATTGACACTTCTATTCCCAGTTCCCCCTACCATCCCTGAATCTCCCTGGGCCCTGGACCACCCCACTTCCTGGGAGTTGAGAAAGTTAGAGTCTTTTATTTACGCTCTCCTCCAGCTCCAGTCACTAACCTGTAATAGTGAGGAATCTATTCCTTTTACAGACAGCTCATAATCGTGGGATCCGTCAACTGGTAGTGTGATGCCCAACTTCCAGAATATGTTGATGACAAGGTCTTAGTACTGAGAATTAAAGGTCTCCTATGCCTCACCAACAGTCCAAGTAATGAGGACTCTCCATTCAGCAATAATATTAGCATTGGAACAAGAGATTTCTTGAAGGTTGATTTGGTAGTTTTCTTCGTATTCGTCTAATTTCTGATCAAGAATATTTGAAAGAATATTCTTAAATGGTTTGTTTATAGCGATGTCCAATGGCTGTACTAATGAAGTACAACCTACTGGTACAGGGGATGAGACAATATTGTTTGATCGTAATATATCTAGAACTTCAGGAGTAGAGTGAAATTTGGCCATATCAAGGACGAGCATTCAGGGACATGGTGGGAGGGCAGGAACAAGATCTTTCTTAATCCATTCAACTAAAATACCTGTGTTTGCATAGGCAGTCTCATTCCACATTGTAGAAACTCAGGGGTCATATCATCTTTCTTCCTCTTCCATTTTTGCAATATAATACTGCGATCTTCGGGATCTCTCGTAACTCTGTTTACCTTTAAAGATTATTAAAGGCTTAATCTCTTGTCTCCCACTCCCAAATATTGAGAGAATGAGAGTGGCCTGTCACTTATCCCAACTACTGCTTGTTCCTTTTACCTGTACTGATTTACTCCCTTTGTCCACATAAGTCTGTCCATCAAGAAATTCAAAGGGGAGTGGAGTTTTGTCCATATTGACTATTGAGTATAGCCAGTACCTTCCCACATCTCTTATCTTATCACCAGTTCTGGGTCGTACTTGGAAGTTATGGCGTTTGAACTGGAGCCAATTATGTATTGCATTGAGGTAGTTATTGGGAATCTTTTGGAATTTGTTTGTTGTAAATCGTAAAAAAATATCATGACATACGAGAATACCCAAAAGCCAGCCAGTTGAGAAGCTAAATTCAAGAGGATCTTGATCTGAATAAGCCTCACAAAAAGCTTGATGTGCTTGTCAACATAACCAATATTTTTGTATTGGTTTTCTCTCTTCTCTTCTCTTCTAATATCTTGCATATAAGATTTCCTCTAAAGCAGTCCACTTTCAGTATTTCCTACTCTCTCAAAAACACCATTCTCCTTTTTTTGAATGCATAATTTTTTTATGATTTTTACGCCAATTATGCAATGTCGTAATGGGTACTATGAAGCAGTCTGAAACCTCTTGAATAAATGATAGTCAGAGTTTAGATGGACTAGCCTGATCTTCTCCCTGCTGTTCGACGCTATTAACTGGTATCCGCTCATGGATCCACTAATAGAGAACTTTAATCTTATACTCACGGGTATATGATCGCTGGGGCTAAGTTCTTGGTTTGCCATACTGAGGACTTTGTCTGTTTGAAATTGGCTTTGGACGACGTCCGGGCTGGATCTGTTAGACAAATTTCAAATTGTAAGTATATTTAAAAAACCACTCATTAATTAATTCTAGAGTACTAATTAACCTTTCGCTTATCTAGAGGCCTGGTTTCTTCATTTTCAATAGGCAAATTTGTTGGTGAGTATCTATCATTTGTCGGATTAAGCAGTTGGTTGATATCCATAATTCTGAGTTGCAGCAGTATGCCCAATATTGTGTCCAAGCACAATATAAACCATAGAGAAAATGTTTGTTTTCTCTTAATATTCCTCAAATTTACTGCTAATATTACATCTTCAGTATATCATTCAGCATACCCCCTCCTGTACTGTCTACACAATAGCTACATATGAGAAAAACATTTCTCAATTCTTCAATACAGTACTCCTGACATTAAGTTAAGGTAGTTCTCTGTGTCCACGGTTCCTAGATAACGGGAGCCTAAGGTGTGGCAACTCCACTAACAACCTCATTTAGGGCTAAGCGCAATTTCGAGTTTGCCCCAAAAATGTGGTATCATATATAATAATATTATCGGTAAAGGTCTCCCATACCACCCAATTTTAACCCAAGATTATCTAGAAAACTCATTTTATTTTTAACATTTGAAGCTTGTGTAGCAAATAGCCATTTTCTGTAATATTATTTTTGAAAATAGCATATTTCCCAATATCTAAAACCAGTTGAAGTATGAAAAAGCCTTTAAATAACTATTGTATAACAGGTATTTCTCTACATACTCTCTTAAAAATAGGAAATATGAGAAGGAGTCCTTAATATGAAGAAATGAATAAAATTGTAGCATTTTAAAATATATCATCTCCGATCTCACCATCTTTTCACAACTATATTGTCTCTCTTACTCCTTAACATATAGACCATATACTAATATTTTCCTTGGATAGAATTAGCAGAGCTGCATCTTTTATATCGTTACCACTAGATTAACTTCTTCCTCAAAGTAAGCTTGCTCTAAATATTAGGAAATTTATTGTTTTTAAAAATTTAATATAATTATTATACAAAATATGTGCATATTAGACTGATTATAAATCGAAATATAAATATAATTAACAAATAACCTTAAGATTATATATTTAAAGAGTGGTATGGGAGGAATAAAACTTAAAAATGGGTGGTATGGGAGACCTTTACCGTAATATTATTATATTATAATATTCTTATGATAACTCGAATTCTGGCGGCAGGGCTGATTGTATCGGGTGATAGTCTGTGATTGCGGTTCACCACTTCAAGTTTTCTGGTCTAACTGGGCTCTGCAGACCCCCCCACCCCGGTGATGTCCCCAAGGTAATGATAAGATGTTCACCAACATTCGCAGGATTAGCGGGCGGGGGTTTCGCGAGATATACGTCCCTCCTCCTCCTCCCCATCCTCCTCCTCCTCCTAAATGCAACAGGCATACTCAGGATCACGGGCAGAGAGCTTTTAAATCCCATCTTCACAAGTAATTCCGGACTCAGAGTCGTCCCTCTATATATCACTCGTCTCTTCAATGCCAGGATTACAACCCCCCCCCCACACACACACCTCTGAAATAACCTTCCGCGGGCGTCGACCCCCCTCACCATCCAGTGCATTCCTCGAAGAAGCCTGTCAACAGCATCATGCAAGAATCCGACCTTTGCTTTTTCAAAAAAAAAAGGTATTACAATATATAACTAGGATCACCAACGACCATCTCCGTCAATTACATAAACAAAGCACTAGCCTAACTACCATGGATTGACTTGGCGAAAAACGCACCTCTGGCCGACTTTGTTAGGCTAGAACCACCTTCTCCGAAGCCCATTGCAATCAAGGGTTTTCCAGCATTATAATAATTATAATATCATACCTCCACCAAACAAACATCAGGGACGAGCCCCAATCCTAGGCTTCCTAAACCTCTTCAGATTTCCTCAACCACCCAGAAAAAGCAAGAGCACCACGAGCAAGACAGGGTATTATGTGGTATATCCTCCAACCCCCGATAAATTCCAAGTCAAGCCATGGCTCGCACCACAGGAGTGGTCACAGAGCTTTCAACAAGACACTACCCTCACTAAACCGCTTCATCCTCAATAACCTCTCGCAAGCTCTCCAATGACGATAACAAGGTATATCGGGGGGGGGGGATAAATTCAGTGAGAAGGTGCCTGCAGACCTAAAAGCCCGTGTACCCTCCCCTGCCTCAATGACAGGATAACATGATTTATCCACGAGGAAATTAGAATCCCTCAATTCCGTCCTCTGGGGCTATAGGGAGGCAATTTGACCACGCTCCCCGTTTCTCATTCGACTATTCTCCAGAGATTTTGTGAGGAGACAAAGCCAAGTAGACTGCTCAATCAGCCAGACCGGCGGGAGAATCTGAGGGCAATTCCCTCCACAGGGTGTGATAGACTCACAATTTCATGCCGCGGGGGGAGGGAGAGCAGTTAGGAAGGGGGTTGACGGACCCCGCCGGAAGAAGGGCCCGGAGGTCAAGCCCGGAGATGAATACTCTAGCAAACTCGAGGATTTGAACGAGGTGACCCATTTTGGGAGATGCACATTAGCTATTTATCGGGGCTCTCTTCCGATCTGACTAGCGGAAGGAAGGAAGAAGGGAGGGAAAGGAGGGAAGTAGGGAAATACAATATTTCGCCATTCGAGTCGAAGGAGTAGCGTCATCGTCACCACGACGATTTGCGATATATTCCCAATTGCTGCACGAGTACCAGTATCAGCGTGCTAGGTTAGCTTGCTAGCCATCAAGTCAGATCACGGGGTAGCGGGCGAAGGCGTTGCTTAAGTTCCAAGATCTAAGCAGAATAGCTAAGTTGCCAGTCTCCCCAATACCGGTACCCAGCATGCCGAAAACGCCCCTTCCCAAAAACCCCTAACGGCAGTATGACACCTACCCCAACCAACCCCTCATGGCGATGCCCCACCCGCCCCTGAAGCAAATCACATCCCATCACTCGAATTGCTCATCCAAGCCCACCCACCCCCCAAAAAAAATATCCTTCCTCGGGTCGTAGAGCGAGCAGAGAGTTAAGTTACACTGATAACCAATGTCTCACTAGGAACGCATACAGTACCAAATCTAGCAATCTATCCCACTTCCCCTCCCAAAGAAAAAAGAAAAAAACAGAGTAAATTATCGCCTAATACGGATATCATGGATGAAAATCATCTGCCCCCCCTACATTGCGTTTATGTTATGATATGAGCACAACCGTAATCATTAACTCTGCCACCGCCACAACTGGAACAAAATCCCAAGCTCCATGCGGGAAAGGAAACAAATCTCTTGCCTCTAACAAAAAAATATGTAAGGCTGAGTACCGGTAGGTTATCTTTCAACGACCAAAAAAGCAACGCACTCGAGTAGAAGGCCAGCCGCCGAGCCTCCTGCGGGAAGGCTGGGGCAGAGAGATGAATGGAGGAGCACCCGGACAGGTAGCACAGAAGGGATAAGAAGGAAAAAGAAAGAACGAGAAAGCCCGAGACTTCTAATCGTTGCTGGCTAACGAACTAGCCGCACTCTCGCATAGCCAATCAAGGGATTGAACTGCGCTGAGACAGGAACAAGTGTAATTGTTTGGGATGTAAGTCATGCTTGAGAGGCCGTCCCGATAAAACTTTGTGGATAAATAAGAGCCATGGTGTGCTGTTTTTCTTAGCTGGTGCGGGAGAGAAAGGGAGAGGGGAGTGGTTACGACTACTGTAGGCTAGTAGATTCCCATATGAGTGAATGTTTTGGCGTGTATTATCATAGCAACATGTTTTCCTCCCGCTCCTTTTTGTCATACTTACTGTCACCCGTGATGAACCCCCCCCCTCTACAAGCCGGGTAAACAGACAGACGAGCACAGCGGACACAAGAGTAAGCGAGAAAGAGAGAGAGAGCGAGCGAGCGAGTGACTCTTCGTGCATTTTCGCCTTAGTCCGACTGGATTACCGGTAAAGTGCTTTACTTTATCATACTCGCACACACACACTATCGTGCCATACCTCACTGCATGACCCTATCGCACCGACGTGACGGTCCATAGATCGCATCCAAACCTTCACTGCTGTACTGTGCCCCCTCTAGGCCATTCCCTTTCTCCAATCCACTCATGTCGTAACATACCACCTCCACCTCCCAGGTACACCCCTCCCGTATGCGCACTAAACACGGAGCCCAAAGTTGAGTTAGCTTTATCCCATCCCTCCTTCGTGCCTGTTGCTAGCTTTCTGCTCCTCCTCCGCTGAACGGATTGAACGATAACTGCAGGAAGTGATGGAAGTATGGTAGAAGTGTACTCAGCCCTCTCGCTCTTCTTGCATCTGCTTATGTGGGATACTACTCATACCTATCTACCCGCCGTCTCATCAGCAGGGTAAAATATATCTTGACTGGTAGGTAATTCAATCGAGAGTCCAATGAAGTTAGGTCCAGGGCAGAATACTCCGGTCATGAACTGTCACTCATGCATATCTTGGCTGGGATTCGCTGGTGATGAGGATGTTAAGCTACCTAGTTAGGGAGGCAAGGTGGGGCTATTTCTAGGATATGATGCGGTTATAAGTTGATATTTTCGGCCGAGCTTTTTGAGGAGGGGGATGGTGAGAGAGTGGGTGTGGTGCATATCTTCCCTCTGCTATGCTACTGTGCGGAGCAGTTATTGCACGGGGTGGGGTACAAAGGATGGAAGTGTTCTAGGGAGTTTAGGTATACTACTGTACCGTACCCTATTCATGAATTCCAAACGCCCTACAATATTAGGACACTGCGGCCCCTATGTCCCTTTTCATTCATTATTGTTATTTTTGTATGAAACTATAATGATAATTGGCACAAAAACTATCCATAAGTCCCAGCAAGATGGTAAACAATATCGACACAAAGGTACCGGTGCCCAAATAGGGAATAATAATAAGAAAATGAAAAAAAGTAATAAACGGGGGTAGTCTAGCTTTGTAAAAATCATGTGTGACATGTCCGCTTCCACCTCCACCACAAAGAGTGAAGACATTTTTGCCAATCGTGATGCTGACACCCGGCGCACCGAGACAATAACGGACACCCGAATGCGAATGATCGAGATCTGATCAAATGTCTGCCTACCGTACCTCACTCAGCTGCCTGTTGTGCTGGGAAACCCTTTGGAGATACAGCGGCGTGTCTTTGCCGGCAAGAAGCACACTTTCCTTTTTTTTTTTAGTGTTTATCCTCGCTCTTTGGGCGCGAGCGTACGTGTCGGATTAATTGTCTTCCCGCAACACATTCACTCCCCTCAAAGAACGGGGATTGGAAGGGTGGGAATTCAATCGCATCCTGGGCTGAATGGGAAGTGTACTTTAATCGTCGTGATAACAACCGGCCTCAGTCGGATCCTGATGCTGTCTTTTGGGGGAAGAGGAGGGGGAGGGGAGAGGGGAAGGGAAGATTTGACAGATATACGACGCCCCATTTCAACCACGCACCCAGTTTCGTGGTTGAATGGTCGCTCGTAAGGTATCCCTATCTAAAATGTGGTATTTCTGGAAACAACTTCTGGTGCCGAGTGGAATAAATAAAAATAGGAGGATTTTTCCTCCCTCCATTATTATTTTTCGCAGACAACGGATGCCCATGTGTCAAGTCGATCCGTGTTTTGTCGACTGGCATCCTTCCGAACCCAATCCCCCCTCGCTCAATAAAAGACCTCGTCTTGTGTTGCATTTTGTGAATTTTGTGTGCGGGTAGCCATGAAGATATCGCTGATATTCCGGTGTGGGAGTGCGAAAAGACTTGCACAAGGTAGACTTCCGGTACTAGGGCTTCGGGGCAGGCCCGAATTGTACTTCTTTATCTATTATTCCTTTTATAATATATGCGCAGTACCCCCATGGTATTGGGTCCGCCTAATGCGGAGGCTAGTCCTTGCTCCTCCATTCCTCCATACCGAACTCCGTTCAAATGACTAGGTAAATAAGACGGAAGAATTAATTATTATTTTTACTAAAGTCGCAAAGGAATTACTCGGTAATATGTGAAACTAGTAATCCCGCCAAAGTGGCACGAACACCCACTCCATCTAGGAGGGTGGGGGGAAAGAATCAGAGCATAATGATTGCAAAAAATGCAAAGAAGGAGCGGTTGGTTCTGGTGGTGGTAGCAATCCCGGTAGTCGTTGTTTACCCGCCTAGACCCACAATTGGATCCACCTCCCAATGCTCACATTTTCTGAAGCATAAAGCATCGGAACCAATTTGAAATCACATTATCAGAGCCACAAAATCGACAAGAATGTCCCTGGCGTCTCAGCGCTCCCTCTTTCAATGGAAGGGGATTTGGTAACAGTATATTAGTCAACCAGTAGAGCGGCATAAACGCTACAGATTCAGGGAATATGGTTGCTGAACAGTTTGAACTGGGCCGAGGACGCTGATTGACATGCATGTAAAGTATGCACGTACGAGTATGTATGATACCGGTATGTATGTAGGTGTGATTGAAAAAGAGATAGCTCACTTCTGAGCCACTCCGGGACACCGGTGGAACACACAACGGGGGCGAAAGGTTGGATTAAGGGTGGAGCTCAGATCGAGGCGAAAGCTGGCGCATCGGCCGTTCCGATCCTTTGTCTGAGCTTTTTCATATGATATCTCAAAATTATTCGCTGTGAAACTTTCCTGAGGCCATGTTCATATCATAAAAGACTGCGACGCGAACAAGTCAGCCGGGTCTAGAGTTTGGAAGTTGGGGAACGCTTTTTTGGAGAGGAAGGAAGGAGATTGTAAGGAGCAAGCAGAGCACAGGCAGATGGGGATTTCAAACTCACTCGTACCCCAACACGAGCTCGAGAAGAAGGCTCTGTTATGTCTTGAAAGAACCGATGAGCGAGATGGGTGTAACTCTAACGGATATATTCCGGGTTATCGCCAAATTTTACATCTGAAAATATTCCCGATGAGCCCTTTTCCCATCGGCTAATGATTTCCCATACCAGTAACCTCTTTTAATGAAAAGAGTCAGGCCTTGCTTGCAGCCAGATACATTGCCGTTGTGAAGATCCTCAACAGAGTGGGGTGGGGGGGTTGTCGTTGACGGCCCTATCACGCATTCGTATACTTCTTAGCTGGGTTTAATTTTAATTACAGGTACAGTCTTACCCACGACGAAACTGGGCGGGCGACAAACAGGGATTGGTAACAAGTAATGTTTTGTTACCCTACTTTGACAATTTCCCACCAAATACCCATGCTCAGCACCAGCCCAGCCTTGTCGTGAGTGTATGACTGTGCGAGTACGGTACTGTACTGTACGAGTACAAGCCATGAGGTGCCAAATGCGCTCGCCCTGGCAGCACACGGCGGGAGGTTTGAACGCAGGGGGCTGTTTCATGCTCAAGCTCTCAGGAACATCCGATACAAAAATAACTGAAGGTGGATCAAGGCTGTTGGTTAGACCGAACGGTGTTCTTCAAGGATGGGCCTTCTCCGGGACCTTCTCGAAACCAAGGTTAATCGTTGGACTTGATCTGGTAACTTTAAGTTACTCGAGACCACCTAATCACACTCGCCCCACGCACGGAACGGCCGCGGGATCAGAGAACAAGGGGGGAAACTCAGAAGAGAGAAAGGGGGATGGTTGTGATAGTGGGCGGAAACGGAACCCTTTTTCTCCTTGTGGATCCTATGTATTTAAGTTATGTTGCGGCGCAAAGTCCTATCAGGAATGCAGTCTCCCGATAACATCTTCCCTTATATTCTTCTTTTCTTTTTCCTTTCGACAACACGACAACTTCCTTGCTAGCCACGCTCACTCAGTGTGCCGGTAAGGAGATGCAGGACAAGTCACCATGTGTAGGTACAAGTACGATGCTCGAGTACTCGTACAGGGCAGCACCGTACACCTTTGCCACAGAAACATCCAGTCAAACCAGATCTCATGCATACCGGTGGCCCTTTGGGGTTCGTAAATGTCTACCATCCCTATTGTGACCACACGCGTTGTGACCCTCGGACACATGGGATGGCGAACACTCTGAGATCTGGCAGAGGAACGATATGGGGATGTGATGTCACCTGGAAGTAACTCAACACTTATTGTACTTGTGAGTGCGCGGTATGAGAATTCTAGTGTTGAGGATGTACCCCTACCGGTATTCAGACTGTATGCTCGTACTCATACGATGCTCAAGCGCGATTTTGGCGCTTTGTCCAGATCGTTCGCCAGGGGAGAAATGTTTGGAGTAGGGTTAGGATTTAATCTCTGTTGCTCTCATTAGTTCTCACCACCAACATCCCGGAAGGGCCTTTTGACCTTCCTCCGCTCGAGTAAAAAATACAATCCTGACCGAGCCTGCCGTAGGCTTCAAAAGCGCTATAGAACAACCAACACCGGACGGCTAGCTGCCCTAATCAACTTTCTGGCCGGACGAAGGCCACGCAGAGGCATAGGGCGGCATCGTGTACTTTTAAGCAGATGGCAATACAACGAGCACTCGATACCCAAGACACTATCACAAAGCCCTCCGTTTTATATAGAGGGCCGCACCGGTAAGCCATAGAACAACCTAGTTGGGAATCCGCCAATTCTTCTCCGGGTATGGCATGGTTTTGGAGTGAAGATATCCTCGGGAAAGTGATAGTGTCCTTATCCCTCACGATGATGGTATGTTCTCTTCGAGGCAAATAATCTGCTCCGATCCATACGAGCTCATGTCCTCCTCGTTACATCTGTCTCGGCTCTCTTCCCAATACCTCACTTTTCTTGAGGATGGGCCAAGGATGGATAATAGTGGGTTAGATTCTTCGTGAAGTGGGTGTATAATCGAGATTTCTTGTCGTTGGTGAGCAAACTATTAGAAAGGAAGAGGATGGAAAGGGGCAGAGGTACTAAATTGTTCGGCCAAAGGAAATAATGCGGCTGGCATTGCTACATACATATGATGATTGAGTGTTTGCATACATAACCTTACCCGGTGCTTCTACTCACATCTAGGAAGGACAGAAATCGTGAGAATATATTAAGTATTAGGGACCCCAACTGGCTCATCCTTTCCCCAAGTATTTGACTCAGACTGTTTCGGATCCTGCGGTGCGTTGTTAAAGCTGTGCATACAAAATAATTCATCCCACTGCGAGCACTTTCTTTTCCCCGTGATATATCATATCTTGATTGGGGTAGCCGCACTCTAACCAACCAGACCGGATGGCTCTTGTAATAACAACCCTATAGCCTTGATATAAGGGAAATCCCACATTAACAAACGATGAAACCCTCCTGATATTCAGCCAGCTGGACTGCATATCTGCAAAAGGAAACTGAGGGGGCTACTTCCGGCATTCCAGTGGTTCTATCTTAATTAGGTAGACAGCCTCCCCACTAACAGCGGGGATTTCCATTGGACCATCCAGCTCACCGCATACATGCATCCTCATAGCCGCTTCATGCGATTGGCAAGGCCAACCTCTGGGTATACCTTGAGGGCAGTTACGAGTGTTGCACTTAAGAGCAGTATCACAATAGAAGAGCCCCGGGGGAGGGGTGCAAGTACGGACCGAGCGTGATGCCTAAGGTACTCGAGTACTTGTACCGTACACTACTACTCTCGGGGAGGGCTCCAGGTGGCCTATTGCCTATGGGAGGCCTATATTTGCGGCCAGAATCTGCAACGAAGAGCATTTCAATAAGCATACATCTCAGCTTGGTCTCATCGCGTCGAAGTATTTTTAAAAACAACTGCTATCGCACACCACCCAGATCCAAGCAAGAGGGCCGAGTTTTGGCGGTATGCAATAGCGTTCCTTTTTTTCATATTGCTTCGACATTAAGGTACGTGTATGGGAGCAATCAAACTCTTACCTTTCCCTTGCTCATGCAGCTGAATACTCGTAATGTCGAAGCGTTTTTAGAAAAGACTGCTATTGCATACCCCCAAAAATTGGCCATTCTGCTTGGATCTTGGTGGTATGCAATAGCAGTCCTTTTTAGAAACGCTTCGACACTACGAGTGCTCGAGTACCAGTATATGCACCTGCAAGGACTCCCGCTGGTCATTACTGCCACTCCAGCCCAACTCACTATCAACCGGCAAATCCTAGTCACAGAAAGAAAAAGAGGAAAACCACATGATTCCCTATAAAAATCAAAGTTGGAAACTATCCCGCCCAGCGAGCGTTGATCCGTTGATCGGAATGTCGATGTTAAGCACTAGAGCGCACTTAAGCAGAATGGTGCTTACTGTAAGCCCAACTATTTCGAAAATCCCACCAGCAGAGCAGAGGTGAAGTATACATAAAATCTTGCACTACCATTGCTAGGGGCCGGGCTAACCCAATCCACATCAATACAGCAACAATATAGGACTAAACCGCTTCAATCCAACTTAAGAATTCACGGAAAGAACTTGATTGTGTGTTCGGCCACCTCATTTCCGGAGCAAGGAGAGCTTTTATCATTTTGACCATGAAAAGTGTGCCCAGAGCAAGCACAGTGGTATTTATGACCAAATGCAATTGCCCCACTCGGGGGCGCGCGACGGCACTTAATGTCGATTATGGGTAAACAGTGGGCCATAAGTTATCCGGGATCACTCAGAGCTCCAACTACTCGAGTACTCGAGTACCGGTATGGGGATCGAGATGGTGGGTTTGCGTAAAACCTTAGTTTGGCTACTATGATACAGTTCGAGACTTGTAGCCTGAGTACGGTACCCGGGACTGTAGAAATTTAATGAACAGATAATTCAGGTTAATCAGCAAAATAATCCCTATCTTGTCCAAAAACATCTCCCTGGCACTTGTAATTTCTGAGAGTCAGGATTGTATGAGTACGGTACTATCGTTAGGTACAGTACCCGTATTCACCACCAGTGATTTGTTTGCTTTTTTTTTATATCTCCCCCACCTGTTTTTTATTCTTTATCATTCTTTGGGCCCACTGATAGTCGGCGTTTGACTGACCGTGCCGGGGAAGGGGAAAGAGACTGGAAGAAACAACCCCGATCTAGTGACTTTGCAGATTATCACGTCTGATAGGAATTCCCCCTCGAGACCAATAATCAGGTACTGTACAGTACAAGTAATCCAAGCCCCAGCAGAGGCCCTAATAAGTTAGTTGGGTGGTCCGCAAGACTGATAGGGTGTGGAACCGTAGCGGCGGCAAAAAAATCTACTGCCGTACCGTACTGTTCCTCACCCACTAGTGCATGGTCCACCCAGGAAAAAAAAAGGGAGGAAAAAAGGAAGTGGTGCCGCCAATCCCAGCCCGTGGGCTTTGGTTACTTGTAACTTCGGGGGTTTTTTTCTCGCTATGATCCGACCAGCACGTGCCTGCATGAGCGATACCGTACCGGTAGGTGGTCTAGCCCTTCCACAAGGTTGACAAGCAACAGCTCACAAAACAGAGGAGCGGGAATGCCAGATTTTCCCATCTCGACCAACATGGGAGTCTAGGGGGGCACCGCCAACCCCCAGCCCCCGCCCCCCTTTTCCTGTATGTGATCGTCTAAGGGCTGGTACAGTCCATTCCTCACAATACATATCCACACAGCGTGATATCATGGAACCTTTAGTGGTAGGAGGGTTAGTCTGTTGATACATTAGCTCGGGATAATAATCTTACAATATCCTCGCCTGAGCTATGATTTTTCACTTTCGCTCTTTTTCAGCAAATATTCGTATCGCCCGGACTTTATTTATGGGGAAAGATACGAGCAGTTTTGGCGTGATAATGCGCCGCCCCATTGTGTTTAAAGTGCTCGGGTAGGGTAGGGCAGGGCCATCTGTGTGTACAAACAAATTGCCGCAGGTTTTCGATCGCGCAGCACAAGGGGGGAAAGATGAGAGGAATGGGGGAAAAAAATACCCATCATATTTTAGTGACCACACAAACAGTAGTGTTGTGGAGCGCCGTTGAAAGAGTCATAATGTACTACTCATAGTACAAGTACTCGTACCGGTGCTCGAGTACTTGACCATTCATAAAATATTCGGATGCCTTGGCGCCAAGGTATATCAACCGGCACCCAAGCATGGAATATTGGCGCCAAGTCATCCGAATACTTTATGAATGGTCAAGTACTCGTACTGTTTTCGCGCGTCCCGGTACTCATGAGTATTTAGTTTGTATTTCCTTTTCCTTGCCCCTCGTTCTGCCAATCGTGGGGAATTGTGGTGAAGAGAGAAAATAAAAGGGGTCTGGGAAACCGCAAGATGTCGCTTTGCTAATGGTGTTTGCGCTAAAAGTAATGCCACGGGAATTCCCCCACCCACCTGCACGCAGAGTCGGACTGAGATCTTTTGGTCTGTTAGTGCAGGGAGTTGAGAGGTCTAACAACCGCCACAATGTAAGGAGATGATTCGTTTTAGTAAGAATACCGGTATTTCAGAACATATGCCAAGAGAGCGCGAGTAACCTGAGACTCCTTAGATCAGTGCATTGGTCGATCCGGGGTCAATGATGGGGTGCTTTGACAGTCAGACTCGGCATCGTGGGATCTGCGCGAGAGTGGTATGATAGGGTCCCCTCGCCCGGGCCGACTGACAGCGATAAGGATCTGTTAACGGGGGTAAAGCTAGAGTAAAAATGCAAAATTAAAGAAAAACTAAAAGGTGCAACCCGTGCCTTCCCACGGCGTAAAAATTTTTTCCCCCTTGTCCATCAAGGATATCATACTAACTTACTGGCAGTTTCTTGCTGAGAACGAGGAAAGGAAAGGAAAGGAAAGCCCCCAACTAAATTCCGTTCATGGAGGGTTTGATTGTGATTTATTGGGGCAACCATTCCCTCAGAAGCTTACAATCAGGCTATCCACCAAGGACCGAGACTTTATCATCCCATCACCCACCACCATATCATATTGCGCAGGACCCAACTCACGAACCGTTTCCATAGGTGAGTCCGCTTTGAAAGGGCTTGCTTGGAGAAACATAGGCTCGGACTTGTTGAGATAAGATCGGTATCGTACCGTCGTGGATCGCTGATGCATGCGCTTGATGATAGGCTCTGCGATATGATAGTAGGAGGGAGCAATGGGAGAAGATCGAAAAAGGCAACGAGCAGAGAGCACCCTGCCGCTGTATCCCATAAGCTGTCGAGACATTCCGGTCCAGTTTAAAATCTGTAACACTAGCCTATTTGAGTAAGGTGTAGTGTCACATGATATAAAACAGAGAAGGCTATTTACAGTGAGATGCGACAAAACATTCATAACATAAGGAAAGATTACACTCCCGACAGCATTTATTTACTGACCGAACCTTCAAACCACTTCCAGTTACTTTTTTCCATCTACATAATACACAGCGAGTATAGGTTGGCTGTTGGTCATAAAAGTGGCTCGGCCGGGGAGGGAAGTTGACGAGTACAGGAGGTTTTGACCGAGCAGAAATGTAGAGTATACACTCTGAGTCTACTGCAGTCACCTGGGTCTGGGTATGCCGACTGGCTGATGAGGACTGGGGTGTTTGACTGGGCATAGGAGACGGGTGAGATTGATTGACCATGGGTGAGAAAGAAGGCGAAAAGCTGTAGTTTTGGCTCGGGGTGGGTGGCTTGGGTGCGGTAGGAGCAGAATCTGAAGAGTGGAGCAGTGGTGATGGCTCAACTATATTCGAGTCTAAGGTCTCCGATAAGCCAATATCAATGAGTCTATTGGCCAGCTGTTCACGGAAGAGGTAGTGTTGACTTCGCACCTTGTTGTGAGGGTAGAGAGTTTTGAGCAGATGATAGGAATTGATGATAGATGTGTCTAAAAGCCAATAGAATAGAGGATACCAATTGCAGGAGGCTCTCTGCTGCGTACAGTAATAGCTACGCAGCTGATCGGCAATGTCCACACTTCTCATATGATAGTTGTAGTCGTTAATAAAGGTGGGAATGGGTAGTGCCTTCCGGGGATCATCACCAAAGATTCTTCATACCATTGCTGCGTTTGTGCTTGTTCTTTTAGGCCGACGGTGAATTTGCTCAACCGTGGTATCTATCTCGTGATAGGTGGTCATAAAAAGAACAGAATTATTATCCTGCCAGACTAAGCAGCATGTATTTTCTACCACTGTGCCACTTAAGTAGCCCCAAGGTAGAACCTTTTTTGCTTCTGCTTTCTCAATTTTTAAACAAGGTGGAAAGCCTTGTGCGTCTACTCTTGTGGTGCCCGCTGCACCAATTCCAACCTTTAGTAGCTCTTGAAAGAGAGGCACATTAGTAAAGTAATTATCCAGTACTAAATTCCATCTCTTTCTCTCTGGTAAGAGCTTAGCAAGCTGAAAGACACCAGAGGCAGTCGGGGTTAGGTGGTCCAATTTCACCAGTTCAGCAATGCCCTGTGAGACTGAATACCAGAGAAACCCGTATGTGTAGCCATGAGAGCAGAGGGCAAATATCTTATAACCCTGTTTGATTGGCTTGTTCTTGACCTTTAGAGTATGTAGACTTCGTCCACAGAACTTAACCATCATTTCATCTATCGCCACCTTGGTTCCAGGAAGAAAGTATTGTTGAAACCTCTCCCGGAGTTGGTCTGCCAATGGGCTAAGCTTTTTATACCAGTTTTTTCGATCGAGTTCACTTGTGGGATCTGAAACATGAAAATACCGCTTGATCTGCTGGTATCGTATGAGAGACATGGAATTTTTAGGGACTCTATAGCGGCGGGGTACTGAGAGATAGTGGTGGTGGAGTACAGGACGCAGTGAAGTCTTTCGCCAACCATTCCTTGCTTCCTTGGACCAATGAAGAGCATTAAATAGTTCTCGGTGGAGGCACATCTTAACTGTCAATCCAAACCAGACCTTCAGCTCACCAGCAGAAGTCGCAAACCATTTCCGGGATCCTTGGCTACTCGTTTTAAAAACCGACTTCCCTTGCGGTCTTACCTTCTTTACCCCTTGCTGTCCTCCTACTTCTTTCCGCTTCATCTCCGCATACTTATTTTTATTGGCGGCCAGCTCCACAAAAGTTTCATCTTTAAAAAAGAGTGAAAATAAAGTATATGGATCATGCTCGCACTCTACTGGTACCAAGGCCTACTATTGGATTTAGCTTTTACAAATACACTCTATGCAGAAGCAGGATTATACCTCTGAGGAGTGCTCTGGATAAGGGGAGTAGAACGGCTGGAATTGGGGAAGGGAAGGAAGTGACTGGGCATGGGCGCGCTGCTTCAATGGTGACCTTTTTTCTTGTAGAAGAGGAGTAGGAGCAATTGGCAAGCTGGTAGCTTGCTTTTACTGTATTTGTTGCCTTTTCAAAGGATGAGTTGAACTACTCGCCGAGTCCACTGCATTGAGTGGAATATCCGCAAGAGCTTTCTGCTTTGGTGGCATTTTGATATTGGCTGCGAGGTTTTCCTGTCCTGGCCGTGTTATTGCTAGATGAGATGAGGTCAAGAAGGTGCTCAAGACTATTCCTCAATAGGCTAGTGTTACAGATTTTAAAATGGACCGGAATGTCTCGACAGCTTATGGGATACTCGAGTACGAGTACAGAGTACGGTACAAGGGGCACATGCACCATACAAACCAATGTATCTGAAGCATGGAAGCACAGTGAAGCATTCCCCCCTCCACACACAAAATAATACTCGTAGTACCACACATACGGTTTTCCACGCGCATACTCTCCTTACTCGAGTACCGGTAGCTGGTTTGTTTTGTTTTGTTTTGCTAACAGACATCAGATCGGTACAGCTTGGATAAATTTATTGTTTTAGCACACCTGCTCACCCACGCTCGCCTGCATAAAGTAGTACTCGTAGATGCATACCTCACACAATCGCAGAAGATGTGCAGTTCCAGTGGAGGGGTGTTTCTTTTTAAAAAAAAAAGAAAGAAAGAAAGAAGAAAAGAAAATAATACCAAAATTAATGCATAGAAGTACAGAACAGTACAGTCGCACCTCGCTATCCCGGACGGCCAAAATCTGAAGAATCCGTCCGGCACAGCGAGGGATCCGGGACAACGGGTCAGGCTTTGGTGGAAAGAAATTTAGAGTTCATAAAGATTCGTACGGGATAGCGAGGTATCCGTATTATCGAGATCCGGGACAGCGGGGTGTGACTGTACTATCCGTGCCGTGTGGTATGAAGCGATGAAAACGGGGCTGTGTGGTGCATCAGGCTTAAAATCTGAGGGACTGTTCGTTAGCCCTCGCTAAGCCCCGGTAATTGTTTTTGTTAAATCCGTGGTATCATACGGTACCGTATGAGATGGCGAGTCAATCCTCCTAAGTTATGGTTTAGAAATTGTGCAAGGCCTCAACTGCTCTATTGGGAGAGGAATACAATATACCTGCTGCAAAAAAGAAAAAAGCCTGTGTCCAATCTTTACCTATGCGCTGGGAGCGGGGCTTTGAGCCACTCTATTCATGATAATAGGTGAAGTACAATTCTGGTTCCCCTCCTGGTATGTAGGTATCATAAAGATCAGGAACAGGTTTTTTTTTTTAACAAATGCAGCTATCTGTACTCACTCGCAGCTGGTTAGTAGAGTGATCGTAGATACTTTGGAAATCATCGCACTAGTCTTGTACTGTACTTTACTTTGGTTTTTTTTTGCAATAATTTTGTTCACCAGGAGTACTAGTATTATTGCTTCTTATTATTCATGTTATTGATAGGGTAAATATTAAAAGAATTCTCTAAATATATAATTCTTATTATTACAAGAACTTGAAACATTACAGAATGTCATAAATTCATGAAAGAACTAGGCAGAAAGTCATATTTTCTTCAACAAAGATTGTTATATCTAGGAAAAAAATATACATACACATAGAACTTAAGATGAAAAAGAAAATTGAGAATCTATTAAACTGTGAAATAAGCTTTTGATGAGATGAGAGTAATTATTCAATTTGAGAGATAGTATAAGAGAGGCCAATAGTGATTCTCTTTTACTAATATGGTACTACTAAGCATATAGGAAATTAGAGGTATTGTCTGGGGACAAAATTAACTAGCTCTCAATGGCAATGGCAACGCTCCCCTCCTCATCACCCCACTGTTAGGCGGAGACAACCCGATAGACTTCAGAGTTGTCTAGGCCGATCGAGATTCGTTTTATAGATGGAGATTGTCTAGGAAGGCTCGGACTTCACTCGTTTCGTTTATGACTACTAAGAGCGAATCAAAGTAGGGTAAAGTAAAGTAAAGTAAAATCGTAAGAACAATATTATATTGTTAAGGTCTCTTCTCCGTTGTTTGATGATGTCTAAAGCTTGGGAGGCACTTCGCTATTTATATTCCGCGTCTGAGTGTTCGCGGACTACATCTAACTAACATACAACAACCATGTACCTTTTTCCAATATAACTCGCAACGTCGGGTTTTCTTCCAAGGTGCGAACACCGGGAGACCCTGAAAATCATCACACTCTCTTTGATAATTATAATATGACTATTTGAACGTCATGCTGTTTCCAATAGTAATTATCCGATAGTGAGAGTCTTTTTAGACAAATGGCCCAATTCTCAAGTCGAACTGTGTTGGCTCCAATCGTCTCCCTTGTCGATGAAATGATCAGTTTCGTCTGTGGGTTGCATCTGCGAAGATAGTTGTTATTACCGACCTTCTAGGTCATCTAACTTTAACTCTTCATAACTCCATACTCAACCGATAGATCTTTTCCGGAGGACTTCCTACTTTCCTGCAGAAAGCCTTTCCATAGGGTTGGTAGATAATCCCTCGGTCGGTAACCCTTGGTTGCCGTGGGTAACAGGATTCTGGTTACTGTCACCGGTTTGGGAGTCACCCCCTCGGTTGCAGTATGTACCGGAACCTAGTTGTAACACTCCGCGAACTCCATTGGGTTCGATGGTAGTATTCTTAGGAGTTCCAGACTCTTCTGGTTATTGTAGGGTGGATGTGAATGCATTGGTCTTTTATTAAGATCCTTTACTATTCATCATCATCTCTTTGCGTGAAAACGTCCCGTTACTTGCGGCCTATGCCAAAGATATCTCGTTCTTGAAGCCTAGTAACTTTCTGGGTAGTTGACGGATTCACTCCGTTATACTTCCCAGACCTAGCCGAAGGTCCCCTCTTATATATCCTGCGAACAGGATCCGGTCGGACGGACGGCGGCGACGTATACAGTGTTATTTTAACACCTTCGATTCTCTGGTATAATACTCACAGGACGCAACAAAGATCGATATGTATGATGACGCGCGGGCCCCGTTAGGGGGCCGGAGGGGGGTGTTGGAGACCTGAGATTTCGATTTTGGGAGAGGTTACCCTTCCTAGGGTGGTTCCTAGGTATCAGATCTCGGTATTCCTAACACCCACTCCCTCAACACTTCCTAAAGAAATTGCTCTACACCAACCAAAACCAAACCAATTTACTTAAATTTTTTTTTCAATAAACTATACTTCCTATTCTTCGCAGTCATGCCAAACAGCCTGTTCCCTCCAAGCACCTTTCTGAGTTTACAAGGGGACGAATTCTCGGGTTACATGAGCCTCAGATGACAAATCACCAAATTTCCCACTACCTTGACATTCCTCTCAGTACTGTTAAAAGCACATTTGCAAAGAGAGATCAAGAGGGAAAGGAGAATGAAGGTAGAGGAAGACATCCTAAAACTACCAAGTTGCAGGATGATGCTATGGTAGAGGAAGCTCTCAAAAATTGCCATACCAGCTACTCTGAGATTGCTGAGAGAGTGGCTCCCAATGTTTCTGCTAAGACTGTGAAGAGAAGACTTGTACAAAAGCTTCTTAAAAAGTGGATGGTACAAGAGAGGGTTCATTTGGATGAGGATCTAGCTCAAAAGAGATTGGAATGGGCATTAGCCCATAGGAATTGGACAAGGTAGATGTGGAGAAGGAAGGCAATGTGGGGGGATGAGGTAGCTGTGGAGAGGGGAGGAGGAAAGAGAAGAAAATGGGTATTTAGATACCCAAAAGAAAAGTGGAATAAGGATTGTATTGAACCTAATGCTAGGAAAGGAGAGAGAAAGATTAGTCAGATGATGACTGGTTGTTTCTATGGTCAAACTCATGGTCTTTTTTTACCTGTTTTTCCTGATCCTACTTCTGCTAGAGGTGGAGTGACTGGAAAGTCAATTATTAATATTTATGATCAATATGACTTTCCAGGGATATGGGAGGATATCAAGGAGCATGTTGGAGAGGAAGAGGTATTTTTGATCATTGACAATGCTAAGACTCACTTGCCTTTCAGGAGATAGCTCAGGAGAAATGGAATTTCTCTGATAGAAATTCCTCCCTATTCACCAGACCTCAATTCAATTGAAAATGTTTGGTCTCTGGTGAAAGACAAGCTTCATAAGCACTATCCTGAGCTGTTTCTCCTGAAGGGCGCTGTCAATAAGATCAAAAAAATTATAGAGGAGGCTATCACTCATTGTTGGGAACTTCTGGACTCAAAGGTTTTTGATACTTTCGTAGGATTAATGGTGGATAGGGTGAAAGCAATTATTAAGGCTGATGGATGGTATACTAAATATTAATTTCTACTATGTATTTATATTTTTTAATTTTCTTTTGGGTTTTCATGATAGTGGGTTGGTAGGGGAGTGTGGTGGTCATCACCGAAGATTTTCTGGCTATTGACAGCTAGTTAATTTTGTCCCTAGACAATATATACAGACTTTCAATTTACTCAAGCAAATATCCCATATTCTTAGTAAGATTTTCTAAAGCTGTGTGCTTTAATTATTATATGAAATCAATAAAGTACACTTTATAATACTATATAATAATATTATTATATTACTAATGCCTGAGTCCATCTAACTGAAGACTATTAACTTGAACACTAGCAGGATATAGAAAAGAAGACTTTAAGTTTTGATGATTTCAGAAACCTGGAAGTAGAATTAAAATGCTCTATCTTAAACACATTGAGTTACTAGGCTTAAAGTTAGACTTCTAGAAAATTGTAACAATCCTACTTCTCTGGACTTAGCCCTTCAAGAGGTAATGACCTTACCTGTTCGATTCTCCTAATACCTTGATAACTCAGAGTGTTCCTATCACTACTATCACTTCTAATAGTGAGGATAATATTGTACTCACGTTACTTCTTGTAAGCAAGACCCCTGTCTCCCATAATATTATGCAAGTGTGTAGAATATATTGATTCAACTTTGTTGTATAGGAAAGAAGTTAAGTGATTGTGTGAAGAGTCTGTACTGGAGGTTCTTTTTTTTTTTTTTTTTTTTTGTAATCTTATTTATTTATCTGTTTTAACGAAAGTAAGGCTGGGGTCATATCAGCTTTCGCTATGCAAACCCGCACCTCCACTCTGCCTTGTTCTCAAGCAGCCAGAAGAAAAACTGTGACTCCAGAAAGGCACACGCCAGCAGCCAGGTGCCCGCCCCTAAGAGCCCATGACTTGAATGTGGAGGGGTCTCACCTAGAGCCACCAACATCCAACCAGCCCTCGGTTTAAAAAACTCCCCCACAAGTCTCCCACATGGCCATCTACAAACAGTAAAGACAGAGAGCCCAGAAACCCATTATTCAAAGCAAGGAAAACCAACATCCTGACAGCACACCCCCTACTGAACAGAAGAAAACTCAAACCAAAGAAACCCCAAACCAAAGGCCGAAATCAATCCCTCACCTACAACAACCAAATTCCCAGACAGACCAGTTCGGATCTACCCACGCCTCGGGAAGTCAAAATAGTGAATAGTCATGTCTACTCAAGTGGCATAAATGTATGCCTTGGGCATATAGCCCTTCGATTGCGAGCAGGAGAAACCAGAAGGAGTGAGCACCCACTGTAAGCAGGAGGCATTGGCGGAATGAAAGCCCTAAGCTGTCCATCCGGGAGGGCTGGGGGGGTTTGCCCAAGGCAGCAAAAGAGGGTGAGGCAGTAGGATACCAGCCAACAGTAGTAGGGTATCAGCCGACGCAACTGAAGAGAAAAAGGGAGGAAGAGCCAAAGGCCCCAGTACTGACCCAACTGAAACCAAACCATTACTGTATTACCGCATCTCTCATGTAGTCTCTTGTTTTCTGAGAGATAGTGTCACTTAGTGGAAGGGATCCCATCGGCGATAGGGAGCCGGAAGGGTGAGGAGAAGAAGGCGACCGTAACTTGAACTGAGCCACTAGGAGGGTATAGCCAGATCTCACCGCGAGACAGACCCCGAAGTTACTAGCCGAGTCGTTCCCCAACGGAGATCATGCAAGTAGGGAGAAGGACGTCTACCACTGCCAGCACCATCCAGAAATGAAGAGAGGAAGGTGACCGTGCTAATTCTAAGCGAGCCCCTATTAGCAAGACAGGACTACTGGGCGATCCCAGATAACTCCCCCATCAAGCAGACAAGAGACAGGCGAGGCGAGGACAGGAGAGGATGGAAGTGTTAACCATGCCTCTAGGCAAGAACCATTGAGGGGGCAGAGGGGAGTGAAGGGGGCCCATAATTGTTGACGTGGTGTTGCCAAACTATGTGGGAGAAAAATAGGAGTGACAGAGTGTGCTGTACTGGAGGTTCTTTTTTTTATTTTTTTTATAATCATATATTCATTGTTAAGGTACAAGAACGCGCATGCAGCGCTAGCTTTGGCGTAAACAAAACCTTAATTCCAAACAAACAAACAAAAGAAATCAAACCAGTGCCTCCAACAAGCGTGAACAACCTATATCGCAAAACGCATAATAGCTTACTATAAAGGGAAACATTCAAACTAAACTTAAAACGAAATCCTACAAACAAGGAAACCAAACAGGTGTACCAACTTCTCCGGGCCTAGGCTGAAGAGGAGGAGCTAAGTGAGGAAGTGGGGGGATCTCTGAATGCAGGTATGTCCGGGGGGAACCCGGTTGAGGTGGTGGAGATGTACGCGGAAAGGCCGTGAAGCAGTGCCGGTGAGGACCAGATAGGCTCCCACTCGTCCAGGTACTTGACCCCCGGGAGGTGGGTGTCTCTGGCTCTGGCGCGGGAGGGGCAGCTGAGAATGGCGTGGTGGAAAGACTCGGGCTCCTCCTCGCAGTAGGGGCAGGTGTCCAGGGCGTCTGGGTTTCTCCATGAGCGGTGGGCAGCCAGGTAGCTCTTTCCTGACCTCATCTGGTGGATTCGGCCCGCCACAAACTTTCCCAGTCCCATGAAGGGGTGGGACGACAGTGTGGGCGAGTAAACATATCGGAGTGGAGGTGGGTACTTTCTGGACCAGACATTTAGGAGGAACTGCCGGCAGCCCCTTTTAAGGGCCGGAAAGGGGGGCCGTCAGATGCTGCTAGGGGCAAGGATGAAGGAAGAAGGGCAGGCGATGCTGGTGGGATGTGTGAGAGACCACCAACGAGCTTGACCACTCTGTGGGCTATTGCATCAAGTGGAAGATGCCTCCTTACGGGAGGGGATGGCTTGGGGGTTCTCCAGTTCAGAGGTCTGTAACCCGGAGTAAGCCCTATCGTTAGGGCATGGTGGTCCTCTGGGGAACAGTAAGAGGACGTCATAGGGAAGGAGGAGTGCAGCCGTGCTGTAGCCGGGTTCCTTTCTGGGGGGAGGCACACCATCCTCAGTGCCGCCAGGCGTTGGCGGTATTCGATGAGGCATTGGATCAGGGGAAGGGCCGATTTGCAAGGGAGGATCCCTGTAGGGGTCTCGGTGAAACAGTTGGTGACCCACCTTTGCACTTGTCGCCAGAAGACAGCAAGGCGATCGGTCATGGTGGTTGAGGGTGAGAAAAGGTGTGCACTGAAGAGTAGTATGGGTGCGATGAGGGAGGATGCTAGCCTATGGTAGAGGAAGGGGGCAAGTCCCTTATCAGGACCCGAGAGCCTTTTAAGCATAGAGAATGCACCTTGGGCAAGCACAAGGCGCTTTGAAAAATGGGTGTTGGTAGCCCACCGGAGAGAGCAGGAGGCCATTTCGAACCAGTGGCCTAGCTATCTGACCACCCTGGAGGGGCGGAAAAGGAGTCCATCGATGACGATGGGGAGAGTGGACGTGAGGTTCCTTTATCTGGGTGTCCTCCAGTGTATGAGTTCAGTTTTGGGTACAGAGAAGGAGACCCCAAGTCACCTGCCTCTTTGAGTCAACATCTTAACCAGATGCTGGAGGCATTGGACATTCCTTCTGTAGGAGTTGGAGGCAACAGTAACCGCGAAATCGTCCACACATGACAAGATCAGACCACGTGGTACCGGAAAGTGGAGGGACGAGACGTAGATGACAAACAAGAGAGGAGAGATTGGTGAGCCCTGTTGGGTGCCTACCTGAACTGATTTGAAAACTCTGGGCGAATCCTGGTAGACAAGAAGGCATGGCCTGTCTGTCAAGAAGGACTTAACCCAAGAGCAGAGGTATGGTGGTACGCCTTTCGAGCGTAGCATATGGAAGAGGTCATTAGGGGAGACATTATCGAAACCCCCCTTGATATCAAGGAACAGGGTGGATGCGACTAACAGGAGACATTGCAGTGTCTGGACTTCGTGTGCCAGAGACGCACAGGCATCGAAGGTGCTGAGCCCCGGAAGGGATCTCCACTGATGGGGGTGGAGCAGGCCAAGTGATCTAGCCAGAGGTGAAAGGCAGTTTGCTATTACCCTTTCCAGGATCTTGGAGACTGTTTTCAGGAGAACGATAATCCGGAATGATGCAGGGGTGTTATACGAGGGTTTGCCAGGCTTGTCTAGGACCACTCCATTCGCCATCTTGAGTGATGCCAGGTGGAAGCCAAAAGAGACCAGTGGAGAGAGGAGCTCGACCAACAGAGAGGGACGGGATATATTAATCTTTTTCCAAACAAAGTACGAGAAAAGGTCGGGACCAGGTGCCGAGGAGGACGAGGACTTGCAGAGCGCCGCGGCAATTTCTCCGTCCATCAGGAGGAGCGCGTCTTTGAAAGCACTCAGAATAGGCGGGCAGAAAGCGGGGGGCTTGGGAGGGAAGAAGTGGGAGAGCAGGGCTTCGTTCAGCTCCATGGGTGAGGTTGCCTGTGGGAGGGATGGCAAATGCTCTGGGGGTTTGCCGAAGGCAAACCTTTTAGCCGTCCACACATTTTTAGGGGTGGCACACTCAAGGAAACGCGACCAGTGTTCCTTCTTAGCCTTCTAGATAGCCTTGAAATAGGCATTCTTGGCCAAGCGAGCAGATGCTTGGGTGTCATTCGATGGAGATATACGGGCTGCTCGGGTACGAGAATGGTGAAATTTCCTTAAGTCAGACAAAGCGTCGGACCACCAAGGCTTTGATCTTGTGGAGAGTCTTTTCATAGGCGTGTGTCTGGCCAGGACTAGACGTATCCTGCCAAGGTTGATATCAAGCCATGTGTTAAGAGCTTGTTGTGTCGGGAGGGGCGGAGGTGGCGGAATCTTGAGGGAGCCTAGGTCCTCCAGGACCTTGGTCCAGTCTGTAGCTTTCCAGTGTGGTGTAAGTTGGGGGGGGGGAGAGAAGTGGAGACTTCAATGTTATCGCTATTGGGACATGATCTGACCCGGTGGACTGGAGAGAGGGATCCCATGTTTCCACATAGGGCGTGAGGTGTTGGTTGGCGAAGGCTAAGTTGATCACAGAGGGTGCATGGTCCTGGCCTAGCAAGAATCAGGTAAACACTCCGGGTATATTCAGAAGGGAGAAGCAGCGTTCCTGGGACAGTTCTGTGTAGGGAGTGGAGGTACGGATTTCCCCTTTCCTCAAGGGATGGTCGTGATCCCATTGGAGATGATGGATATTGAAGTCACCCACCACGAGGGTGGGGAAGTCTAGAGCAGGGAAAGCTTCCTCTGAGGAAACAGAACGGTAGAGCGACGACGTCGTCCAAAGGGAATAAAGGTTGACAAGGCGAAACCTCTCGTGGGAGGAGTCAAACAAACCGAACGGTGTGTAGACATCCACTGCCATCAGGGCAAGGTTGCCGAAAAACACGGGAACAACAGAAACAATATCAAGGAAGGAGCGTAGCACAAAAACTGGCACTTTTGGCTTCTCCCCGAACGTGATTGGGGGGGAAAAGGACTTAAAGCCAGCGAACTATAGTAGCTTTCCACGAAAAAATGGAGGGTCTTGAAGGGCGACAAGCACTGGAGAGGAGGGCAAAGCAACGAAGGCATTAAAGAGAGAAAGAAACACATTCCAGCTACCCATGCAGTTGTGTTGAACGAGGGAGAAAGAGCGAATGCTCCGCTGAGGAGTAGTAGAAACCAGGGAAGGAGGGACAGTAGAGTGGGCGTCGCACATTAATGGGACGAACCCACTGGTAGTTTGGGGACTGGGGTGGGAGTGACATCCTCCTGGGTACGGGAGGGGTCAGTTCCTTGAGGGCGCGATGGGGTGCTGGGGATGGGGAAGACACTTCCAGGTCTTCTGAAGGGGGTCGAGAAAGGGAGGCTGGTGGGGGCTCTAGTGGCGAGACGATCACCCAAGTCTATGGAAGGAGCGAGGCCCTGGGGCTGAAGAGGTCTGGGGGAAGGACCCTCTCCTCTGTCGTCCTGCGTATCCATTTCTTCTTCCCCGGGGGGAGGAGACTTGGAGGGGGGTTGGGGAGGAGGCTTTGGGCGTTGGGTGCACGACTGATCGAAGACAGGGTGGGGGGAAGAGCAGTTGGTACAGGAAGGGACGGAGGTGGGGCAGCAGTACGCCACTGGCTTGAGGTTGCCACCTTTGGGGCACGTTGGATTTTGGCAGCGGTGCGTCGCTTTCATGTGGCTGAGGGTGCATATCGGTCAGACTGGGTGGTCGATCTTGCATCTAGGTGCTTTGGTTGTCGGAATCCCAGTAGTTCTTGCATTGAGGGAATTTGTTCGCGGAGAAGGCCTATTCAATCCTGCAACGGGACGTATAGAGGACGATCTGGCCCACCATCTTGTCCACATCTGTGGGCGCAACCGTGACGATGCATGAGGTGTTTACTTTGGAGAGGCGAATCTCCTCGTCCTGAACGAGGAAACGTGATGAGAGGATCCGTACTTCTTTGACATTTAGGATGGTTTCCCTTAGGGTGACCAACAGGGACCCCTGATCATCAGGGAGGAAGGAGACAGGAAGGGAGTGCACCGCAAGCTGCACCTCGTTTGGCGCAGGGTGGAAATAGAGATAGGGGTTTTCACCCACAGGGTAGGCTTTATTAAGACGGGAGGAGAGGGCTTCGTAGTAGGGGGCGTATGAGGTGGCTTGCGTGCGAGGGTCAAGAGCGAAGAGAGTCACTGTTCCATGATCGTTGACTTCGGCTGTGAAGGCTTTTGGGAGGGAGCAGTTGGCCTCTTTAAGGACCGTTGCCGTGGTGTCGGGGAAGGAAGCCACTATTTCTCTGCTCAGGGTGTGGGGAGCAGCAAGAGACCGAGGGGCAAAACATTTTCTCTCTGCAGTGGGTAGTGGCCTAGGTGCGGGAGGACTAGCCGGCCTGGGTACTGTTTTCACGACTTGTGCTGCTGAGGGGGCGGAGCCACTCTGTTTCTTTCTGGCCCTTGAGGGCCCTGAGGAAGCGGCCTCAGAATACGATGTTCTGGTTTTACCAGGAGGGGGGTCATCCGGGGTGGGGATGCTGGGGAGGAATTCAGCCGGGTCGAGGTACTTGCCATCCCTCCATTGCTGTGCTTCCCATGTTCTGGGATATTTTGCCGCGTAGGCAGCAGGGTTGCCCCTGTATTTGCCTATCGCCATGTCGTAACTTGGAAGGTCCGGGTTGTAAAATGCCGGGTAGCCCGAAGGTAACAACTCAGGATGAGTGGGGGCAGCAGTGTTAGTGGCTGGCTTCTTACCCTTTCGGGAAGGTCGAGGGAGTGGGGTGGTGGGGGCCAACACAGGTGGTTGGGGTGCGGACGCGGGATTCGCCACCAACCTAGTGGACAGATCCCTGATGGATGCTTGGAGAGAGGCCACGGAGCCCGCCGAAATGTTGGTGGCATTGACAGGGGCATCCTGGGAGAGGAGAGTGTTGGAAATCTGTGATGAGAGGTCGTGAATTCTCGTATTGAGCTCATCGACTGTGCGGGAGAGGGCGGACATGCCGTGTACAAGGGAGGAGACAAGGGGAAGCAGGTAGCATTCTCCAGTGGAGAGTTCTAGCACCGCCTGATGGGAGATAGGGGGCAGACTTTCGTGGGGCCAATCTAGCAGTGCTCTCGCAGAGGGGATTAGCCTGGCTAGGTTTTCATGAATAGGGAGAATTGGGGCAGCCGAAGACGGTCGCGAGGGAGGGTGGGAGGCAACGCCCTGGTTAGAGACAGGCATGCCATAATGTGAGTGGGTGGAGGGGTCTATGGCCTAGCAAGGAGAGATAGTCCCTGGGTGTAGGCTAGGAGGATTGTGAAGTAATAGGGGCTTGTTCACCAGATGCAAATGGTGTTGAGAGTAGGAGTAGAACGTAGGGGGGGGGAAAGAAGAGGGCATGGAGCATGCTGTACTGGAGGTTCTTTTTTTTTTTTTTTTTTTTTTTTTTTTTTTAAAATCATTTAGTTACTTGTTTAAGGTACAAAAACATCACATGCAGCGCTAGCTATGGCGTTAAGAAAACCCCTCCACCCCGGACCAAGAGAAAACCTGTACCCCCAAGACCCTCTAGTATGGGCCCAACTGCACACACTCCAAGGATGACCAGCTCAGGTGCCCAGCCCGCAGGCCTCATGACTTGAACGCGAAAGGGTCTCGCCAAGAAGCCAACCAAAAGTCCAAGAAGATTCCTAGCCTGAAAGAAAACGCCACCCACTAACTACACGTAGCCAACAGGAAGAAAACCAAACAAGCTAGGCAGGAAAGCATAAGGAAAAACTCCATCCTGTAAACTACAAGACCTATAGGGCTACAAAAGAAACAACTACTGCCCACCGTACCACCAGATTTGCTGTTATTTAAAGAACCACCCCCGAAGTGGACGGCCGGCAATGAGCCCAAAGGCCGAGTGCCCCCAACCAGCTAAGGCACAGAAGTAGTGCAATACCATGACCCGCCAATCGAGAACAGAGGCCACGGTACCAGGCCCAAGGAATGGATGTTTGGCAGAGGTGATGCCACCCAGCAGTAGGATGCCAGCCAAAGGGAGGAGGTAGTAGGATACCAGCCAAGGAGGGAAGGCAGTAGGGTGCGAGCCGATGCGACCGAAGTGGAAAGTGGAGGTAGGACCTAAGGCCCCAGTGCAAACCCGACCGTAGACCGAACCGACGTATTACCACGTCTCTCATGTAGTCCCTTGTTCTCCGAGAGATAACATCACTTAGTGGAAGGAATCCCACCGGTGGTAGGGAGATGGAAGGGCGAGGTGAGGAAGGCAACCAAACTTGAACCGAGTAACTAGGAGGGTATGGTCAAATCTCACCGTGAGACAGACACTGAAGTTACTAGCCAAGGCGTTCCCCAACGGGGATTGTGCAAGTGGGGAGAAGGACGTCCACCATTGCCAGTGCCATTCGGAAGTGTAGAGAGGAAACCGACCGTGCCAAAGCTAAGCAAGCCCCTATTAGCAAGACAGGACTACTGGGTGAGCCCAGATAACTTCCCCATCAAGCAGACAAGAGACAAGCAAGGCCAAAGCAGGAGAGGATGGTAGAGTTAACCGTGCCCCTAGGCAGGAACCATTGAGGGGGCAGAGGGGAGTTGGAGGCCCCACGATAGTTGACGTGGTGTTGCCAAACTATGTGGGAGGAAAATAGGAGCGATGGAGCGTGCTGTACTGGAGGTTCTTTTTTTTTTTTTTTTTTTTAAATCATTTAGTTACTTGTTTAAGGTACAAGAACATCGCATGAAGCGCTAGCTATGGCGTTAAGAAAACCCCTCCACTCCGGACCAAGAGAAAACCCGTACCCCTAAGACCCTCTGGTATGGGCCCAACTGCACACACTCCAAGGGCGACCAGCTCAGGTGCCCAGCCCGCAGGCCTCATGACTTGAACGTGAAAGGGTCTCGCCTAGAAGCCAACCAAAAGCCCAAGAAGATTCCTCGCCTGAAAGAAAACCCCACCCACTAACTACACGTAGCCAACAGGAAGGAAACCAAACAAGCTAGGCAGGAAAGCATAAGGAAAAACTCCATCCTGTAAACTACAAGACCCACAGGGCCACAAAAGAAAATAACCACTGCCCACCGTACCACCAGATTTGCCGTTATTTAAAGAACAGCCCCCAACCAGCTAAGTCACAGAAGTAGTGCAATACCATGACCCGCCAATCGAGAACAGAGGCCACGGTCCCAGGCCCAAGAAATGGATGTTTGGCAGAAGGGGTGCCACCCAGCAGTAGGATGCCAGCCAAAGAAAGGAGGTAGTAGGGTACCAGCGAAGGAGGGAAGGCAGTAGGGTGCGAGCGGATGCGACCGATGTGGAAAGTGGAGGTAGGGCCAAAGGCCCCAGTGCAAACCCGACCGTAGACCGAACCGACGTATTACCGCGTCTCTCATGTAGTCCCTTGTTCTCAGAGAGATAACGTCACTTAGTGGAAGGGATCCCACCGGCAGCAGGGAGATGGAAGGGCGAGGTGAGGAAGGCAACCAAACTTGAACCAAGCGACCAGGAGGGCATGGTCAAATCTCACCGCGAGACAGACCCCGAAGTTACTAGCCGAGGCATTCCCCAACGGGGATTGTGCAAGTGGGGAGAAGGACGTCCACCACTGCCAGTGCCGTTCCGAAGCGAAGAGAGGAAACATACTGTGCCAAAGCTAAGCAAGCTCCTATTAGCAAGACAGGACTACTGGGCGAGCCCAGATAGCTTCCCCATCAAGCAGACAAGAGACAAGCGAGGCCAAAGCGGGAGAGGATGGTAGAGTTAACCGTGCCCCTAGGCAGGAACCATCGAGGGGGCAGATGGGAGTGGGAGGGCCCACGATAGTTGACGTGGTGTTGCCAAACTATGTGGGAGGAAAATAGGAGCGACGGAGCGTGGCTGTACTGGAGGTTCCTGGATCTCGCTATTTATACAGACACCTTACCTAACCCTAATCCTGTATGACTAATACCTTTGTATCACCATCTCCTATGACTCACAATCGTGAGTCATATGAAATCTTTCAATTAACTCATATGAGGCAACTGTGTATCATATCTAAACTAATCATAAATCTCATAATAAGTCATATGTACTTAATAGCGTCACCTGCACGAAACACCTAACTCATAATTATGAGTCACGTGTAAAAATCATAACATTATATGACTCACAATTGTGAGTCATCACATAACAATGAATTCCTATGACTCGCAAGTGCGAGTCATGTGAAAATCTTTGTTCCACTTCCTTAATCTGTCTAGTTGCAATCTGGTTTATGACAATAATGTATTAAAAGTAATGAAATATTTTTGTTACAATAACTTATAATAATATCTACAGTATAGTGCGAACTATGTAAAAGGTGCACCTGAGGGGTGCATTTTTATAATGCCTATTTTGAATTAGGTTAAATGAGTAGAAATATTCAAATTATGTTTTTGAATAACAGTTGTTCAATTCTCTCTACTGACAACATTTTTTAGGCACTGTTCAGCACGCAGTTATGAAAAAAGATGGCATTTTTCCTGAAAATGATTTTAAAGCTATTTTAAAAAAAAAGTTGTTTTTCAGAAAAAATAGTGTTTGGCAATGGTTTCACTTTTTTTTCCGGCTGATATATGTAAGCAAAATACATCCTAAATAATAGGTATAAATTATTTAAACCTAGTAATTATCTAAGTACTCAGTATTGTCAGCATGATTGCTTTTATAAAACCTCCATTGACCCTCAGTGAGCTACAAAGCTTCAGGAAACAATCGTGAGACATGCGAAAAACCTCAGTAAAGTGTTGTAGACGTGTTCCTCATCAAGCAGCTCTAACATATACACTTTGCCACTAAGGGCAGAGTTTCTACAAACTTGCTTTTTAAAACAGCTTCTGACTTCTTAGATTACGCTCATCACTAGCTGAAGTAGTAAACCTGTATCAAGTTTGAAATGCGGAAATTTGTTGTAGTCATATTGGATTGAATTATTGATTGAATTCATCATATCTGTATGTTGAAATTTGTTTGTAAATTGCTCTTTGAATCATTCAGAATATTTTGAAAAGGATTATACAAACATTCACTGGAATTATGTTCACTTTCAAAGAGATTGTATTAGTCATTTGATTAATTTTAATTTTATATTTTTATTTTACCCTAATCTCCTGTTTATTTTACAAAAAAAATACCTTAAAAAAAAAGGCAACTCCATTTAAAAAAACAATATTTTTATAGATGTGCCAAACAGACCTGTCTTTTTTTTAAAAAAAAAGAGGCGGAAAAATGGCATAAAAGGGAGAACAATGCCATTTTTCTTGCATAATAAACAAGGTCTTATTTATATATTTACAGAATTATTATGATAAAATTGAATTATGTTTAATATAATTGTTGTAAATATAAATTGACAGGAATTCTCAGAATGAAAGGCAACTACAATCAAAATCCTGGGGTAATGAAAAAGTTTGTGAATTGCAATACAAGAAAAAGCCAAAAGTATAAAAAGAAAGAAAAACTCAAAAGTATAAGGCTAAATTTCTACTATCTTCAAGTTGGTTCCTGCTATGTATATTCTCTTCTTATAGCACAACTTGACTTTTACAATTTGAAGAGTCAGGTTGAGGAAGATATACTAGCTTCAAGTTATAAGGTAATTTTCTATCTTGTATTTTACTATGAGTTCAATTTTATTAAATACTATTTCAGTAACACAAAGATATATACAGAAAATAACTGCCATTATGACTTTGAATCCTTACTATCACTAGTTCCTACTTCCTTGGCTGGTATCTCCAAAAACCTAATCAAGAAGTATTAGATACCTATGATATATATTATAGTAGTATATCAAATTAAGGTAATTTATAGCTTACCATAGTATGTAAATATTGCCTACAAAGTAGATCTGTATCACAGAAGAGTTGATAATATGTAAAATTATCAATTTATTATATTCTTTTTTTTGTTTTTTACTTTATACGTAAACTAAAGCTTACTATTAAATATTACAGTCTCTTTATTTCAAAAGAAAATTAAAGAAGAAAAAAATCCATAGAATATTGTTGATACAAGTTGAACATGTAAGCTTCAAATAACATTTTTGATATTAATAACCCTTCATGCTAACTAAAAACATGCATGACAAAAATGCACACCTTAGATACATCTTTTAGAGGCTTTACACCATACTAAAAGGTAACAGATGTTAGATATATAGCATTGTATAGACTCCTCAATAGAGTAAAGTAGTTACACCTTCAGCAAGATTGTACTTGCAGTAAGATTATACCCTTAACAAGATCCTGACAAAACAATCAGTCATGATACATAAGTTTTAGATGCAAAAAGAGCTATATGGGGGAAACATTTAGAAAATCTACACTTAAGGTAATTGTATGAAAATAGTAAATTCAGTTAGATGTAAGACTATAATCATAACTATACAAGTAGTAATAAATAGTGGAGAATGTATTTTGAACAACAACAAGGTAGAAACAGCAATAATAGAGCTATAATAAATTTAAAAAATTTGTACAAAATTAAATAAAAATAAAAATACTTGATGGGAATTGGTAAAATTACAAAATATAGTAGCATAAGCAGTTGATATTCTTTACTCTATATTCAATCCTTGAAAAGTAAAAAACAATAAAAGAAATTAAATAATTACTTACTTTTAAATAGAAAGAGCAATTACTAAAAGAGGAAAATAATAAGGCCAGATGCTAGCTGACTTCCACAAAAGAAAAAACATTGATTGATGAGGTATTACAACTGAAATGGTAGAAATTCTCCTCAAATATCTACAAACTAATATATATTGAAACATAATATATTTATCGAAGACAAGTTCCTACTAGTAGTTTAGGTAGTAGATGGCTTTATGATTTCTACACTGGCAAGTAGCATCTGAATGACAAAACACAATATAGTCAGCGAATTGACTATATACCTAACATGTTCACAAGGTGATAGTTATATTTTAGGGTAAGGTACAATAGTTGACAAGTGGCTTGCACTACTAGAGAGGAGATGAGAGCTGCGAACTAAAGAAGGCTTTAAAGGTGTACTGGGGAAACTAAAAAGTAATTATTCAACTAAGTATATTGAAATAACGTCTGTGAAAGTCTGCCTTTTCCATCGTAGAATCAGGTGGTTTTTGAATACGTAAATCTGTTCATGTCTAGTATGAATGAACCTAATCAAAGAAATCAGGCAATACACAGGTCTATCGCAAAAGATGTCGCTCATTTATCAGGCCGCAC
>NW_003299116.1:205187-261842 GCF_000151645.1 Tuber melanosporum | reverse complement strand
TGCTTGGAAAGATACTTAAAATAAAACATAAAACAAAACTAAGTATCAAATGATACTTAAAATAAAATAAGTATTAGAGTGATACTTGAAACAAAACATAAAATACAACTCTTAACTGAAAACCAGTTAGGTAGAGACAATCTAATAAACTTCAGTGTTATTTAGGGCAACTAAAATTTGTTTCTGTACATGAAAATTGTTTAGGAAGGCTTAGACTTCGCTCATTTTGTTTATAACTACTAAGAGGAAAGTAAAATAGGTAAAGTAGAATTGAATCGTAAAGATAATATTATATTATTAAGGTCACTTCTCTATTGCTTGATGATATCTAAAGCTTGAGAGGTACTTCGATATTTATATTTCATGTCTGAATATTTGCAGACCACATCTATTTATTATACAACTATGTACCTCACTGATTATAACATGCAACATCGAGTATTCTCAAAAGATATGAATACCTGGAGACTATAAATATCACCATACCCTGTTTGGCAATTACGATATAACTAACTAGGAATTATACTATTTTCAATAGTAATTATCCGATCATGAGAGTCTTTAGACCTATATCCTAGTTCTGAAGTTGAACTGAGTTGGCCCCAATTATCTCCATTAGTGATGAAATGATCAGTTTTATCTACAGGTTGTATCTACGAACGTACTCATAATTACGACCTTTTTAGGTAACCTGACTTCAAACTTCATAACTCCTTACTTAACAGATAGATATCTTCCGAAGGACTTCCTACTAATACACAAGAAACTATTCCACCAGATTGATAAATAATCACTCAGTTGGCAACTCTTGGTTGCTCTGAGTAACTTTGTGAAATCGTTTATACAACCTTCTTAGGTTACCAACCTTGAAGCTCGATATTACCTGATTCAACCAATAGAATCTTATCTAGTAACTTTCTCCAAGAAAAGGTGAAGTACTTCCATAGGATAGAATCGTAACCGTTCAGTCGGAGGTTCTCGATCATCGTACAAGAAGCCTAGCAGTTGCAAGTGGCAAATGTAGAAAATAACTCAACACCAGAAATAACTTTGATGACAACAGGAGTTAAACACGTGACCTTTGGTGGAGAGTCACGTGGTATTCCAATTGAGCTATGTAACTGAGATTGATATGTATGATGACGTGCAGACCCTATAAGGGGTCAGGAAGGGGGTATTAGAGACTAGAGATTTTGATTCCCGGTAGGGTTACCCTACTTAAGGTGGTTGCTAGATATTCGATCTAGGTATTTCTAACAGTACCGTACTGGTTACATGTACAGAGAGTTTAGAGGAATAATCGTAAAGTAATATCTACTTTTTTAGATATGGTAAGTTATGAAACAGTAAAAGAAAAAAGGTTTAAATTAATTAAGGTAAAGAATAATAAAGTTATACAAGAATAAGAAGTCTTATTGCAAAATACATTCAATACTGGTATCAACAAAACTCGCTTCATTATTAGATTGATTACATCTGAGAAAGTAATTAATATTATTGACAAACTCTGCAAGAATAATAAACTATTAGTTAGTGAGTTATGACGGAAATCAAGAACATATTACAGTATTTGAATTAATTAGTAGAAATAGGTTGGTACTTAATTTAATAATAATTTTTAAAATAAAAGATTTTCAAGAAGAGTAGTTTAAAAACTTATCAGATATGTTAAACATTATTCTCTTTGGCAAGTCTTCCAATAGTTAGACTAAGAAAAATATTACCTGACACTGCTTGAGAAAAAACCTTAAGCCTAGTAGTTAGTTAGCTGAAAAGACAGGAATCTGATACTAAATTCTAATTTTTAGTAGTTACACTCACAGGTTAATATTAAATTACTTATATATTATAATAAAAATAGAGTCATATCTATTTATCTTTCACCGCATACAGGTTATTACCTAGTACAGCCTCTCAATGTATTAGTATTCAGCTTCTATAATCATGCATATTAGCTTAAGCTGTAAACAAGATTCAAGAAATATAAGTACAGCATCAACAAATAGAATTTTTATAGTGTAGTTAGCTAAGTTAGAACAAAGTCATTGATCTCAGGAAATATCTAAAGTGATTTCTAGAATGCTGAAATCATACCTTCTGATAGAGAAATTATATTACATTAATTGTGAGATGAACAGCAAAATTGCAAGATTGTAAAAATGAAAGAAGTAAATCCACAATATACTTCTTCAGATAAATAATTATGTGAGATTGACCTAATACTCGTAGTTCAGCTAGATATTTCACAAAATCCTGTCTATCTCGGAATCAATGAAACATAATTCTAAAGAACAGGATTACTTACTCTATATGAACTTAATATAATAATATATTAATAGAAATATTGTCATTTCTATTGAATTAGAGAATGATTGGAAAAAGCTTAAAAGAATAATGAAAAAACCTACTCTTATGCGTTAGGAATACCAAGATCCAATACCTAGGAATCACCCTAAGTAGGATAATCCAACTCAGAATCGGAATCTTTAATCCCCAACACCCCGGTCCCGCCTCCTTGCGGGGCCTGTACCTCATCATACATATCAATAGCAGTTATGTCCTGTGACTATAATGCCACAGAATTGAAAGTGTTAGAATATCATATGGTACGTCACTACAGGCTGTCTGACCGGATCCTGTTTACTGGATATATGAGGGGGGATCCTTGGCTAAGTCTGAGAAGTAGAATGGAGTAAGTCTGTCAACTACTCAGGAAGTTACTAGGCTTCAAAGATGTAACATATTTGGAATAAGCCGTATGTAACAGGACATCTTTACACAATGAGATGGTATCAAATAATAAAGGATCTCAAAGAGAGATCGATACATTCACATTTACCCTACAATAATCAGAAGAGTCTAGAACTCCGAGAGTGTTAGGCGGAGACAATCTGATAGACTTCAGAATAGTTTAGGCTAATTGAGATTTGTTTTTGTAGACGGCGATTGTCTAGGAAGGCTCAAGTTCACTCGTTTCATTTATAACAACTAAGAGCGAAGTAAATTTAGTAAAGTAAGATAGAATGGTAAAACAATATTATATTATTAAGGTCTCGTCTCCTTTACTTGATGATGTTTAAAGCTTGGGAGGCACTTTGATATTTATATTCCGTATCTGAGTGTTCACGGACTACATGTATTTATCATACAACTATGTACCTCTCTGATTATAACTCGCAATGTTGGGTATTCTGAAAAGGTATTAACACCTGGAGACCCTGAAAATCACCACACTCTCTTTGGCAATTATGATATAACTGACTCAGAACCATACTGTTCCCAATAGTAATTATCCGATCCTAGGTGCCTTTAGACTTCTGACTTGGTTCTCAAGTTAAACTAAGTTGTCTCCAATTGTCTCCATCATTGATGAAATGATCAGTTTCATCTGCTGGTAGTATCTGCAAAGGTAGTCATAATCACAACCTTTTATCAAGTCGTCTGACTTTAAACCTCCATAACTCCTTATACAATAGATAGATATCTTGCAGAGGATTTCCTACTAATTCACATAAAGCTATTCTACTGAATTGACAAATATTGCCTCAGTCGGCAACCCTTAGTTACTCTGCGTAACAGGGTTTTAATCACTATTATAGTATTAGAAGTTATCCTCTTAACTACAATGTGTTCCGAAACCAAGTTGCGACACTCCATGAAGTCCAATGGCTTCTATGATAGTGTCCCTCGGAGTTCTATACTCTTTCAGATATTGTAGGGTAGATGTGAATGTATTGGTCTCTTGCTGAGATTCTTTACTATTCAATACCATCTCTTTGTATGAAAATGACCCGTTACCTACTGCCTATGCCAAAGGTATCACATCTTTAAAGCCTAGTAACATTCTGAGTAGTTGACAGGTTTACTCCATTCCACTTCTCAGACCTAGCAGAATGTCTTCTCCCATATATCCAGCTAACAGGATCTGGTCAGATAGATGGCGGTGATGTATATAGTGTTATCCTGAAAGTTTCAATTCTGTGGTATTATTGTCACTTGACACAATTGAAATTGATATGTATAATGATGTGTGGGCCTCATAATTGGGCTGGAGGGGGGGATTGGAGACTAGAGATTCCAATTTCAGGTGAGGTTACCATACTTAGAGTGACTCCTGGGTATCGGATCCTGGTATTCCTAATACAGAGATACTCCCATATAAGCTAATAGACTTCACATAGTGCCACCACTAGGTTTTGGAACAAGCTGTAGCTGCAGGGATGACTTTGTTAGGAATACCAGAATCTGATACCTAGGAACCACCCTAAGTAGGGTAACCCCACTTGGAATTGGAATCTCTGGTCTCCAACACCCACCTCCGGCTCCCTTACGGGGCCCGTGCATCATCATATATATCAATCTCGGTTGTGTCCTGTGACTACATTACCACAGAATTGAAGGTGTTAGAATAACACCATATACGTCGCCGCCGTCCATCCGACCGGATCCTGTTGGCAGGATATATGAGAAGGGACCTTCGGCTAGATCTGGGAAGTGGAACGGAGTGATTCTGTCAGCTACTCAGAGAGTTACTAGGCTCCAAAGACATGATACCGTTGGCGCGAGCCGTAAGTAATGGGACGATTTCGCACAAAGAGATGATATCAAATGGTAAAGAATATCTACTAGAGACCAATACATTTACATCAACCAGAAGAGTCTAGAACCCCAAAAAGACACTACCAAAGAAGCCAATGAACTTCACGAAGTGTTGCAACTGGGTTTCGGAACACGTCGTAGTCATGGGGTGATTTCCAATACTACAGTAGTTACTGAAACCTACTACCCAGAGAGCAATCAAGGGTTGCCAACCAAAGGATTAATTACAAATCTGGTGTAATAGCTTCCTGCGAGTTAATAGGAAGTTATCCAGAGAAAATCTATCGGTTGGGGATGGAGTTACAAAGGATCGGAGTCAGGCGACCTATGATGGTTGTAATAATGACCACCTTTGCAGATATAGCCGTGGATAAAACTGATCATTTTATCAATGGCGAAGACAATTGGAGCCAACTCAGTTTGACGTAAGAACTAGGCCATAAGTCTAAAGACTGTGCTAATCGGTATATTACTATTGGAGACAGTACGTTTCCTAAGAAGAAATATTGTAATTACCAAAGAGAGTGTGATGGTTTTCAGGGTCCACAGGTGTTCGCACCTTGGAAGAAAACTCGACGTTGCGAATTAAGATTGAAGAAGTACATAGTTGTATGATAGATAGATGTAGTCTGCGAATACTCAGATGCGGAATATAAATATCGAAGTGCCTCCCAAGCTTTAGACATCATCAAGCAACGGAGAAGAGACCTTAATAATATAATATTGTTTTTACGATTCTACCCTACTTTACCTACTTTACTTCACTCCTAGTAGTCATACACGAAACAAGTCAAGTCCGAGCCTTCCTAGACAATCTCCGTCTACAAAAACGAATCTCGATTGGCCTAGACAATCTTGAAGTCTATCAATTTGTCTCCGCCTAACAGACTTCCAATACTACAATAGGGATTGAAACCCAGTTATCCAAAGCATCCAAGGGTTGCTGACTTAGGGAATATTTGTCAATCTAGTAGAATAGCTTCCTGCAAATTAGTAGGAAGTTCTCAAGAAGATATTTATAGGTTGAGTAAGGAGCTATGAAGGTTTGAAGTCAGGCAACCTAGAAAGAATGCAATTATGACTACATTTACAGATACAACCCATAGATGCAACTGATTATTTCATTAATTATGAAGACAATTAGTAGTAACTCAGTTTGACTTGAGAACTAGGCCATAGGTCTAAAGACACTAATGATCGTATAATTACTATTAGAAACAGTATGGTTCCTAGTTAGTTATATTGTAATTGCTGAAGAGGGTGTGGTGATTTTCAGGGTCTCCTGGTGTTCACACCTTTCAAGAATACCCAATATTGTAAGTTATAATTAGAGAGGTATATAGTTGCATAATCAATTGATGTAGTCCGCAAACACTCAGACACAGAATATAAATATCAAAGTGCCTCCTAAGCTTTCGACATTATTAAGTAACAAAGAAGAAACATTAAAAATATAATATTATCTCCACGATTTAATTCTAATTTACCTACTTTACTTCAATCAGAGTAGTTATAAACGAAATAAGTAAAGTCCGAGCCTTCCTAGACAATCTCTATTTATGGAAACCAATTTTGGTGGCCTAGACAATACTGAAGTTTATCAGGTTGTCTTCGTCCAACACCTTGAAACAGAAATTCCCAATATGTATCAAAAGATAAATATACAATCAAGGATTATTACTGACTATATAATAAGGTTCCTGTTCAGTAATGAGAGTATTGCTACTTTTTCACATAGTAAAACTGAAAAGTATCAAAAGTATCATGAGGTTTATAATGGAATTAATTAATGAAGGAAGCTTATTGTTGGAATTGAAACCAAAATTAATTTCCTATTTGCTAAGAGAAGCAATCAAGGCTGGGAATTTGAAAGGAGATAGTTATTTACTAAAGTGCTGGAAATTATCAGCTCAATTAATGCAAGAGAGTTTCCGATTTGATAAGAGAATATTAAAGATAAGAAAGGAGCTGCAATCAGCAACAATAGTGATAATAATGAGGCTTAAATGTACATTCATCCACAGTTAGAGAAGCTATCGACTTTAGGTATAATATTTGATTTGTAGAAGAGAATGTAAACTTTTTCCTCTATTTTCTTCTACATTTTTCTTGTTTTAAACCTATTATAATTCTTCAAATTAGTAAAAAATATTAAAGAATACAGAATGATTAATATTGTTCTAGCAGGATGTTACTTACTACTTTATCTTAATAAAGTCAGTTTGGATCATGATTTTTAAGTAGTTGAGAGTTGGGTAAGAAGAACAATTTTTAGTTAATAACTATGTAGTATTGACTGCTGAGATAGGACAGGGTTGATAATTTTATATTAGTTAGCTATGACCAATTTGGGAGAAATACAACTTGCTGTAAACTTACTTATTCAAATTTCATTGAGTTTACAATCTTGCTGAATGTACAACCATATTAACTATACACAGATACTCAATTTATGAAAGCTAATGTCCTCCTTCAGCTTTCTTATAGGACTTGCATGTTCTTAGTAAGATTTTCAAGCACTCTTATTACTATAGCTACAGGTGAGTTAGAGACTATTATCAGCAGTAGTTAAGTTTAAGAGAAAGACACTGAAATGAGTCGAAGTCTAATACAATAAAAAGTAATTATAAAAATCTATAAAGTAAATTAGATTTTAATTTATCATGTGCATCTTTTAACTTAATTATAATGAATGCAGAATTTGTAACGTTCAATTAATGCTATATAGCTTATATAAAAGCAGTCAATCTGGTACTGTACCTTACCAGAAGTATTCGTGATTTGAGACATGTTTAATTGCGGCTGTACCATGGAACAGTGGGGTGGGATGGTCAACGGTACTCGTGTGCATGCGAGTATATGATCAATCCTCAACTACCACCTCTTAACAATCAATGGTCAATAATCAATGATTTGCTATTTATATTTTAGAGTAAAAAAATAACAAATAAGGATAACTAATACTTTGTATAACCTCCCCTTGCTTCAAATACTGTAGCGATTCTACAAGGCATTGATTTCCATAACCTTTCAAAAAACCCTTGCGGAATTGTCTCCCAAACCAAAGGTAATACTTGTACAAGCCTCTTCTTAACAGCTTCTTTTCCTCCTGGAGTGTCTCCAATTCTTAGATACTACTGGTGTAATCGCTTTTTAAGCTCCGCACATAGATACTCTATAGGATTTAAATCAGGGGAGTAAGGAAGTGTTCAACCAATTCAATAGTATTTCTTTCAAACTATTCTATAAAACTACAAGCCTTGTGGACAGGAGTATTGTCTTGCTGAAAAAGAATATCTTCAAGTTGCATACCAAAGGAAATTATTTGATGAATTACAGGAAAAAGATGTTTTCTTAAGACTCTAACATACCTGGTCTTGTTGATATTTTGGATAATAGGAATTAAAGGGCCTTTTATCTTATCCAAAAAGCACCCTCATACCATAAGCCAAATATTATTATCCTTTTCCTTTAGGTAAATACAGTCTGCAAGCTACTGCTCTCCAGGTTTTCTGAAAACCCACTACTGTCTTGGATCCCTGGATTTCTCCACACTGCACTCATTACTTCAGATGACTCTCTCAAAATCCTCAGCTGCCGTAATGATCCCTCCTCTGATAGTTAGATCTTGATGACAGAGAACGATACTTCTCTTCTGCTTCTCCCTCATTCTTCATCTTATGATAGCACTAGGCCACTGCCTATATTACCGATAGTACAACACCTTTGTCTTCTATCGGAAATGCCTATCGTAAGTTTTCTCTAACTTTTCTGCGTGAAGGGCTTTCCTTGGCATAACAATATCGTTGTAACAAAGATAAAGATCGTAAAAGTATTTTAGATTCGTTAAAGTAATAAGTAGGAAAAGTACTTAGAATTCAATCTAATTTTATTTAAACTCGTACCGCTCACACTGGCATACGACGAGCCCCTGCCAGCACAGGGATACCGCTAACCAGTATACTACTAATCCTAAGCTAACTAGGTCTACGGCCCCGCACCAGCCATCCCTGAGTCATGCCCGCACGAGAACTAATTACAAAACCATCAAACAACCCAGCGCCCACCCCGCTCCAAGTCCGTAGCCCCTCTGGTGTGAAGCCAACCAGCACTAAGCATAGCCGAAGCCGAGCAAAAGACCGACCCAACCTGGTTCCTCGTTCAACAATATATAAAATCACTACTGCCCAGTCTGAAAACCGTCCTGCGCAACCTCCACCACAATAGAAAACCAACAAAACTAAAAACAAACACATAAACTACCGGCAACACAATGGCAGAGAGGAGGTGACCAACATATCCACCTCTCGCATCCACATGCCCGGCCGTTGACCCTATGAACCCACTTTACCAAGTGCCTCCGAAGAGCATAATAATGAGGAGGACCTGTACCTGCTGCCTGTTCCCCAAAAAACAAAATCCCATAAACAAAAGAAATACATAGAGGTGGTGATAAACCGAAATGGTCAGTGGGGCCTATCTCCTACCCATGGTACCTTGCCCCCGCAAGCCATGCTCAGAACCAAACCAAAGAAACCAAACAAACCCCACAAAGCCCAGCACGCAAGACCCAATCATGTCTAACCAGGTGGTGGCAACCCACTATCCGTACAGGTGGCCATTAGCCAACCGGTCTATTGGGGAGCTTTACAGCACTCAGCAGCTTCACCCAACAGCCCAAGCCAGACTGGAAACACTTAATTAGACCTCGCTCAGCTTGACGCAGGCCCGACCAGTGCTCGCAGGTGCCTCTCCCCCCCCCAATAGGCCCCCTCAAGCCTCACATACCAGATGCCACAGAGCCCATCCAGCCCCCCCAGCTCCTCAGACAGATCAACCATCCAATAGCCACAGGATAGTGTATACCCAGCCCCATCAGGCAGCCACTAGTCTTGGCCACACGAACAGAGCCCCATCCCTCAACACCGAATAGCCAAGGGGTACCCACCAGCCAGAGTGGGGAGCCACAAAGAAGGCAGCACCATCACCCAAAGGCATCAGCACTATCCACACTGTCCAACCCTGTCAAACCCAAGTTCAACCAAGTTGGGAAAGAGTAAGCAGAGCCAGCCGAAGCCAGCCCCACAGGTCCGGCAAATACACAGACTAAATATTGGGTAAGAGGCACTTCCAACTGACGCAACAAGAAGGGAGGGGCAAGGGAAACAGAAGCAGTCAAACAGAAGGTAGGTCCTACTTGCAATAGGTGAAGCTGCCAACTACAAACCACAACCGAACCAACCCAACACACATACAACGTAAGTGTCTGGCAACCAATCGTCCCATACCACCCCAGGTAGTCACAGACAACCACACCAAGGGGCAGAGTCTTCCAGAGTCAAAGCCATCTCCACCAAGGCAGAGAGGAGACACCTGACTGAACCACCGTAAATGCCAAAAGGACAAAACTCCAAGGGAATGGTGATAAACAACATCGTAGGATTTCCAACCATAGAAACATGTAGTAACGAGCAGGGGGGAGGCCAGTGAGGCCCCCTCCCCAGTGGATTGATGCGGCCGGTATGATGTGTTGATACTTGGGAAGGTCATCAGTCTAACCCAAAGGCGATATGTATCGCAAGAACTAAGGACTCCGTTAAAACCTAACAAAAGATATGAGCTGGCCCAAAGAACAACACGGGTGATCCCCCCAAATACAATGTTCAATCCCCCCAATCGAACGCGAAACCTGCAAGTAGATGATAGACAGGAAGCCGTAGACATTTTACCGAAAGGGGCTCGCAAGCGACCGTGATGAAGTGCTCGAAGTGACAGCATTATGAGAAACCATCAGGCGACGAAACGAGAAGCAAACAAGTAATCCGCCACGCAACACCTAACAGACCTCAACACCAAAGACCCCAGGAACTACTGAGCGAACTCAGATATCTCCCCCAGAAACCAAGGCATCAAGGCCTATCATGAGGGTGAAAGAAACGTTTGGAGCGAAGTGACGGCAAGGACGAGGAAAAGTACTTAGAACAAAGCATGAAGAACCTATCCTCCTTAGCCGCATTGGCCTCCTTATATAGTGTTCTTCCCACCCATAGTCATGTGACCTAAAGTGGTCACATGTGCAAAACCAAATCATAACAAACTAGTCATGTGACCAAAGTGGTCACATGCTCAAAACCCATGACCTCATATTGAGGTCATGTGCAAAAACTCATAAACCAATTGTAGCATAATAAACAAGTCATATGACTCGACTGAGTCATATGCGTGAAATGCATGACCTTCTAATGAGGTCATCTGCGAAACATAAATCATATGTGCAAGGCCTATCCACAAGGCACACTCGCAAGGCATACTCGTCAGGTGCACGTCCCATGACTCATATTTGAGCCATGTGCGAAAGCATCACAAATCCAATATATAACAAATCATATGACTCGAATGAGTCATATGTGTGAAACAATAACATACCTGTGACTCATAACCATGTATCATATGAAAACGTTTTCCTCGCCAAGCCACATTCATGACAGCTGTCCAATTCCTATAAGCTGTAGTCCATCTTAATCTCTTAGCTATACTGTCACGAACGTGGCTTAGCGAGGAAAGGGTTTTCACGTGACCCATGGTTATGAGTCACAGGTATGTTATTGTTTCACACATATAACCTATTCGGGTTATATGATTAGTTATGTGTGGGATTTGTGATGTTTTCACACATGGCTCAAGTATGAGTCATGGGACATGCGCTTGACAAGTATGCCTTACGAGTGTGCCTTACAGGCAAGCCTTGCACATATGATTTATGTTTCGCACATGACCTCATTATGATGTCATGGGTTTCGTGCATATGACTCAGTCAAGTCATATGACTTGTTTATTGCGTTATGATTGGTTTATGAGTTTCGCACATGACCTCGCTATAAGGTCATGGGTTTTGAACATGTAATCACTTGGGTCACATGACTTGTTTGTTTTGATTTGGTTTTACACATGCGACCACTTTAGGTAACATGATTAAAGGCGGGAAGAACACTATATAAGGAGGCCGATGCGGCCGAGGAAGATAGGTTCTTCACGCTTTGTTCTAAGTACTTTTCCTACATATTACTTTAACCAATATAAAACACCTTTACGATCTTTATCCTTATTACAACGTTATCATTACGCCAAGAAGCACTCGTTACGAAGATGAGTTAGAGAAAGCTTACGATAGGCGTTCCTGATAGAAGACAAGGGTCTTGTACTATCGGCCTCAAGCTATCGTAAGACAAAGAAAGAAGAGGACAGGAAGAGAAGTATCGTTTCCCGTTGCCAAGCACTAACTATCTGAGAAGGGATCATTACATATACAGACAACTTTGAGCTTATGTCTTAACTTGGCTAGCCATTTCTTGATATTGGCATCTCTGAGTACTCTATCTACTATAAATTTGTTAGAGAATCATGTTCTATTACTCAGGCTCAGAGTGGTACCAAGAACTAGAAAGAGAACCGCCTTGCACATATTTATCCCTGAAATCAGAGTTAGTCATTTTCCAGTTATATTTGGCAGCCCAGATGATTGTATGACATTGTCGCTGGCTGAGAATAGGTATGCGACCAGGAAGGGGAGTATTATCTAAGAATAGATGCTCACATGCTTGAGTGAGGAAGCTTTTAATAATTGACCATGGCCGACCAATAATTTCAGCAACCGGAGCAATGCTCTGAAGGCAGTGGAAAAATCCGAGAATTATGCCTTTTTCCACATTGGTCATTTCATTTTGCGTGGTCTTTAGGTTTCGCTTTTTTGACTTTGATTTATATCCGGATTGGCTAACGATTGGAAATTCAGAGAAAATTAAAATTAAAGTATTATTTGAATAGAGGATCACCGTATCATGGTGTAGATATTGTATGGGGCAGGTATCTTACGGTTGCATGATCAGCGAGGTGGCATTTGGCTAGGTGGTATTTTTGGTGACGTTTCTTAGTAAGACGATCACAAACACTTCTGATAAGGCACCGTAGATAGTAAGTATTATATAAGTTTATCTACAATATATGTAAAAAAATACTAAAGTATTATAGATGAAAAAAGCAATTAAAACTCCCTAGAAAAATTACTACTTACTAACGATATTAGATCCTAGCCTATTTAAACTCTTATTGACTTAGTTACTATTGAATAGTAATATGAAAATCCTTTAATAAAATTTAATAAAGCACTTTGGTAAAGGTCAGATGTTTACTATAGTATATTTCGCTTTATCTGATTAATCCTATTAGATTTTTACGATATAACTTTTTGTATAATATAATTTATCAATAGATTTAATATTATTATAATATAATACCTGACTTATATTTCCTAGTATCCAATGTTTCTACTCTTTAAACTTGAATACTTAATAGAGATTATCTATATATTGTTTTCTTCTCTTACTTCTATAAACCTCTCTTCATATATTATATTTTGGTGCTAGTTTTCTTTTTTTTTTACCTATACTATATTAGTACTATAGTTTAAGAGGTTTTCTTGACTTTTCTCTTTCATGTACTATACAAATTTTTTCATTTGGATTAGATACTTCATTTATCTTAGTTTAGATAGTTTCTATGATCTCTTTATAGTACATATTTGAGTATTAAATAACATAATAATATAATTATATAATATAATTATATAATATATATATAACTCACTATTGGTTAAGGCTGCATTTGAAATACTCACTCAATACTTCGCGTTCTGTTAGTACTGTTCACTGTAATTTTGCTTGAGTCCTTCTTACTCAGGCTCCAAGTTACTACTGTACAGTACTATCCAAGAGTTCTTTGAGATTGCTTCCAACTGGTCTTGTTCATCTTTCCATCACTTTTTCAAAAAATTCTCCCCCAGGCTGGAGCTGGCCTCCCATTCTCAAGGAATCTTGTACAGGTGTTGGTAACAATAGTAATGCGGCCAGAATCTGTATGATCGATGTTCGTCCTCTCTAGCTCTTTACATATCCGCCAGATGTCGGTTTACCAGAATGTAGATGCTAGGCCGCGGTAAGCGAGTACGCAAGAAATACTCGAGCACGGTGCTCGAGTAAGATATCTACCAGTAATCTAACGACTTCGCGCTTGTGGGAACCAGCTCCGTCCCCGCGGAGGAGCAGCAAACGAGCGGATGAGCGGCATTCGTGATACGCAGAGCGAAAGAGGAAATACAGGAAATTCGGTGCTCACAAGGGAAGAGGGAATATCTAATGAAGATAGATACAAGTACCATGCTCGATTAGACTCCACGGTAGGCAACGGTAATCGCTCAGATAATGGGGGGGCAGTGAAACTGGCGACTCCACCATCTCCACCACCCATTGACTTCCGTCGCTTTCTCAAAGAATTAAAAAGGGCCCCTATTGATTTATTGGCCTGCAACTCTCGTGAATTCGAGAGAGTGAAAGGGAAAGAGAAGCAAAGAAAAATCGAAAACAAATAGTAGCGCCACCACCACCGGTGCTCAACCACTGTAAGAGGGACATCAAGGCAAAAGTTACCTGTCGAACTCCACTGGTTGGCTCGGTTGCCTCTCGACCACTCAGAGGACGGGATTCTGTCTACACATAGCTCTAGCCACCAGGCGGGAGCTCAACAGACTTTTTTTTTACTCACCAAAAATGGGAGTAGATTGGCCGAGTAACTGGGGAAAAAAAGGTTACACACATAGAAATTTCGAGGGATGGGCCAAGTTCCACAGACTTGTGCTCACACCCTCAGTACTTTCACTTGAAACGCTGGCTGATTGCTTTCTGTGGCTCTCCTACTCTTCCTCCCTCCTCCCTTTTCTCCCCTCCTTCCCTTTGGCCTCCTGTTCCATTGTCTTCTACAGAAGGCAACTGGGCAAGTTGATAGCACTTGAGAGGTACGATACCGTAGCGTCTGTCATCACATCAATCGGTTCCTTTCCCCTCCCCCCTCCCCTCGAGTACCCGCGCAGTACAATCATATCCTATCGCATTTATCGTATCCCCGTCAATTCAGACCGGTACGCTGCCCGGCCCCCGGGGACAGACAATCAGACACAACCATCGAAGGCGCTCTCTGGTGGGAAGGAAGAAAGACAAAAAAAATCGAACTGTAAGGGAAAAAAAAATGAATCCTCCTTCCCCCTGCCTATCCGCAGTATAACCGAGCTCCTCCCCTCTTGCCCTCTGCTGTTGGCTTTCTCTTTTGCCCTCTTTGACTTTCTTTCTTTTTTTTTTTCCCGCTCTCTACGCGCATTCCTCATACACCCACCCGTCCAGTAGGGCACAGTTACCTGGGTAATACGGGTACCGTACGGTAGGTCAACTCCGTTCCAGCCCTTTTGTTCCCCTCCTCTTTGCCTGGCGGGTCTCTGCAGTGTGGTCTCAGCAGCTGATTGGTGGGGTTTAGTTCATCCCATGCTCCCAAGCTCTTCCTCCTCGCTCAATACCTTTCTTATCCGCAGCGCACAGATATCCATCCCACCAAAACACCTTCTACTGGTAACAGCAGCAAGCAAGCAGCAACAAACACCTTCTCCAGCCGGCCGAGCGACTTGCCTTCAAACAAGAGGCAACAGAAGCAACGTTGAGCTCACAGAACAAGACTTTCGACCTTGCATCCGGCCAGACCAGCCAATCCTAGCTACGAGCCTTTCATTGGAGTACGGTATCCTTTAATTCATAGCCAACACAGCGTGGGAGATCAGGTCGCAGTGGAGCGACTGGTTAGCAGAACATAGGAAAGGTGGACACGGAAGCAATAATTATCGGGGGGCCGACCAACGATCCAACGATCTGCGACCCATTTGCCGAACTGCCCAGACTGGATAGTCTTCTCTTCGGCACATCCCACCTCCCTACAGATCACACTTAAAAATAATAATTTGTGTGTAAACCAACCGACCCGTTCTCCGTTTTGTTAGTGCTCGCTCACATCTACGAAGGGATTCACAAACGTGCATTCCAACCGCCTAGGTTGGCGGGATTGAGAGGAAAGAAGAAAGAAAAGAAAGGGAAAGGGGCTTCCACTGGCTCTTTTTTTCTTTTCCTCACGCCTTCCTCGGAGCAGGGCTTCTTCCCGGATAGCAAACGCAGAAGAATTCACGGGTTCGCATCTGAGGTGGATTTTGTGGCTCACTGGTTTTGGATAGTGGAATTGAGAGAGAAGTCTGGCTCGACGATAGCCAAGAAGAGTAATCCTAGGGGTTGAGCTGCGGGGACCCGGGGGTAGGCCAGAGGGCAATTGTGGAGAGAGGCAAGGGGAGACTTTAATAAAAGAAGGAGACAAGATAGACTTTGAGATTTGGTGCGCCCTCATATCACATCCCTGGCATCTTTGGTCTGTGAACTACAGATATCTATTGAACCCGAGTCTCAGCCCTACTGTTTCCCGAGGATTGATCTGTGACGCTCCGAAAAAATAAACACAGAAGATACGGAATTGTGGAGGCCGTTTTGGGGGGTAAGATTTTTTTTTTACCCTTTTCCTTGTCAGCCTGTTCTGTTTCCTTCCCGTGTGGCCCGCTGGACACTTATGCAGCTGGACAAGGTGTTCCATTCCGAAGATATTAACACTCTGTTTCAATCTACTTTTGAATTCTCTTAGTTGTTGGGGCTTCTCCTCATGCTCGCCTTGTTCTTGCGAATTTCACTCAGATCGTATCATTCATCACTCACCCTACCATACACTTTACGGGAGAACATCCGCAAGACTAACAGTCCTTCTAGAATTGACCTTTCGAGTTCTCATCTGTGAAGCCCCGTTATCTGAGTTTTGTGGGTAAGGGCATCTCTCTCCTCCCCTTCGATATTCGCATGGGAAATGGGGAAGGATCGGGGGGCCTCAGGTCTGACTTACGCATTGCTACCTAGGTCGAGCCTTGCTGTTACCCTGGCTGTGCTACTAACCGATTAGTTTTTGCGGGTAGATTGAGCGAAGGAGGTTGATATCGTTCCCCCGAACCCTTGAGGGATTCTCCATTTTTATTACATTTGAGGAGGAATTTGGGTTTCTCTTTTGAAAACCAAATGACCGACTCAGCGCACCGAAGCCGGCCACAATCATCCTCCGGCCAGGGGCTGAGATCTAGATCGCCCTCTCGGTGTTCAAAACTAACTACATCCTCGTCTTATCCGTGTATTCCGCTCCTGGCCGGTAGAGCGGCTGCTTCAAGCCCACCCGCAGTAACTTCTGCTGTTGCATTTGGGTCTACCAGCGCAACGTCTGCTTCACCCAGCCCCATTCCTTGGGTGAATAGTGCTGAGACGATTGAGGACGATAGCCCTCGGACACCCGGGTCTATACTGGAGCGGCCCTATTCAGGGTTTCCGTGGGGCCTTCATTTTAAGGAGCAGCCCCAGACAAGCCCAGCTATTCTGGATAGTGGAGCACAAACCTCTGGGGAAATCACAGGTGCTAAAGCCAGATCATCTGTTCTGTCTCATCCCCCATTACCCCATAGCAGGTCGGACCCAACTCATACCGCCCCGAGGACCAAAAGGAGCCCTTCCCGGGCTTCACCAAAGTCACCGTTGAAGCTGAAACTTCCACCGCCCCCTCATCTGGCTGATGATTATGGACATGCCCTTCCAGGCACACAGCGGGGTGAGAGAGCTGAGAGCGAAGGAGTGTTCATAATTACTCAAGAAAATCACCGCCCGAGACCATCATTACTTGGAATTGCTTTCCCCACCACTCCCGATACAAGTGTAAATAATATGCCAGTTATTTGTGCCGGAATTGGTAGAGAAGGGAAAAGAGCTGGGCATATCGATTTTAGGGGTGGTATGGGGCCGAACCATGAGGTCGTTGGGGCGGGTGGCGCTACAGCGGCACTACTAGCTGCGAACCCGCATCTTGCTCCAGGTGGATTGGCTCCTCTTACACCACCCGATGATAATGGGATTCTCGAGTGGAGGGGAGAAGAGATGTCCGAGTTACTGGTCTCGGTCATTCCGACTGCTCCAGCGAAGGATCCCGTCTGTGCCGCGGTTTGTGATAATGAGGATCCAAAGCCAGCCCTACCAGGAAAAACTCCAGCCGGAAGGCGAATAGAGGTATTAAAAAGCCCGGAGGAGACTGAGAGAACAGCTCGAATGACATCCGGAGAGTCTGCCGGGACAGCCGAAACCAGGCGGGAAGCCATAGATGAGAAAGGGGATACCTCTGTGGACAAATCCGAGGATAGCAGTGATACTGAGAGCACAAGCCATGAGGATATTGTTGAAGAAGGGTGGTTAAAGGACGCTATGACCTCGCTTTGTTAGTACTTTCTTCAATAGCCTAACTTGCTTTGCCGTGGCTAATAGAGGAGGACAAATGTTCCTGGGATAGTCGACTGTGCTCTTTCCGTGCAAATGACTACAGAGGCCGTTCGAATGTTATCTTACACCCTTCCCTGCCCTTTACCTACAGCTTCTGCATATTCTGCAACCCCAACTCCCATCCCCAGTAATCTAGGCTCAAATCCTGATAGGCTTCCAGCATCTGCCGCTGCTGCGCCCGCCGTTGCTGCGGCAGCTGGCCAGCAATTCTCGCCAGCTATCACTGCAAGGTGCCATTCTCGAGCACAGGCTGACAGCGGATCTTCAACTCCCAATGGGCTGATCGGGGCGGATGATGGGATAACAACCGCACTGCACACGCTTACAAGAAATATTCAAAGACGTTGTTCCAGCGACGGAACAAAAAGGGTTTATATTCATGTCTCCCATGCTATATCACCTGGTATCTCACTCAACAGGCTTCCTTCGACTCCCCCAGCCAACGGGTGCGTAGGCAGTCCTGGTGGCTTTTTCGGTGGAGGATTTGACACTTCTCCCGGGGGGTGCGCGGATGGAGGAGGAGGTTACTTTGCACCTACTGTTTTTAATAGTATTGTTGTCGCACCCGAGAATGTTCCTACAGCTCCTAGCATGTCCTTCCATCGCACGCATACGATCCCACCGCCGAATCCCATATTACCGCCATTCAGCCTTCACATGACACTCCTAGAGCGATATATCCCACCGACTTCAAATGCTGAGGATATTAGTATGTTCTCTACCCAATCATCCGTGATTCTTGACCGATTGCACGAGCTTTCCCCGCGTGGAGGAAGCTTATTATTTATTTATCCCACAAAAACTGGCGCCAAACACTTTGACAAGCAATATTTGGGTCCAGTATTGGATCCACTTTTGAGGAAATTAATGGTTCTCTATATGCTACGGGAAGATCTTTTGTGGGGTATCCGGAATATGGCTGCCATCGAAAAAATGAATGAATTCGAAGGACTACGATGGAAATTGGATAACTTTTGTACGAGGTTTTCTCATGCTATCAATGATAATTCGATGTGGGGCAAGAGTGGTTCAGGTTCTCAGGCCTCGAGATTACAACTTGATTCGAGCTATCCGAAAACTCGTGTGCGATTGGTGCACTCACAGAAGGCTATGATTCAGTTGAACGACAACAGTTGGCGGGAGTGGTGGTCTCAGCAAGAGCAGCTGAGAATCAGAGAGGCAGTGAAGCGGCACTTTTCTAGCCTGCAACCACCTGCAGAAGGCCAGACTCCTGTATCGCCAAATGCTTCAGGCCCTCATGGATCACACCACGCCAAATCTGCGTCAATGTCATCTCCGAAGCTTGGAAGTTTTCCTTCCTTGGCAATAAAGGTCACGACAGCCTCCTCAACGCCGTCTTCGCCGACAGGGCCATCGTCTCCGCAGTCAAAATATTCATTTGGATATGGTGCCCCTGGTGACCTGGCGAGAGAAGTTCTCGACGGTGTAAGGGCCCCTGCCGTACGGCCTTCATCAAGGGGGATGAGTGAAGCAGTTGTGGCCAGTGCTCTTGCGGGGCCCGGAACTTTTGGAGTTGGAGGCGTTGTGGGCGACTATGAAATTAGTAGTGTGCCAAGTGATAGACGCGTTAAGGAGAGGGGGATTGAAGTGGGGGTATTTGTTTTGCGACGGGAGATAGTTACATAAGGACGGCTGTAGTGGAATTGGATAAGCGGCGATTTTGGATATAATCTTTTTCTCTCATGCTGTTTTTGGCGGGTTTTACTGCGCACCTTTGGTTTTTTCTATATTCTGTCTGGTTTTCGTTTCGATTTTCCCTAGAGTGTCCTTTCACGATGCTTATTTTTGCTTTTTTATTTGTTTCATTTTATTGGTATTGCAAGAATTTGGCAGATCATAAAGCCAGAAGGATGGAAGGTGAAAGATGGAAGAAAAGGAAAGGTGGCGGAAAAGGGAAGATAACAATTTCAAACCACCGAAGTGGCAATCGGATATGTACAAAAGAGACAGGATGCACGCACGCGCCGATCTACACGCAAATTCTTGAATTACGAGTTTTGAAAGACTTGGAGGGGTACCCCCCAATTGACAAGTGTCCCGGAGTTGTGGAGGCATTCACGCATTATTGCTAAAGGTGGGCATAATTCCTCGCCCGATATTCTATCCTTCTATCACAGCTCAATTTTTTGTTTTCCTTTTTTACCTCAATCCTTGTTTCTCCATTATTTATTCTAAAAGTTCCTCCTTTATCCTCATCTGTTCATACACCCGCCCCTTCTCTATATTACAAAGAAGCGAGAGGGGTTGGCATTCATACATATATAAACTTGCATTATACGTGAAATCGCTTTCACTATCTTCATATTTACATTAGCAGTGTTAGTAAATATATTTGCTCTTAAAGAATTAGTGGAATTGCGATGGGTAGTGTTTATCTGTTTGATTATTAAATGTGGGAGTGTTTTCTTTTCCTGGCTTGTTTACACGGGTTGTATGTAGTAGATATTCTTCAGGTAATTATGCAGGTATCATAACATTATATCAAGAGTTTTTTTTTTTTCAAATTTTTTTTTTTAGCATGCAGTATGATACAGACACTAGACAAAAGTCTTGGTGATGGCGCAATCTGACACAATGTCCGTGCCCACCCATTGAGAAAGATCAAATGAAATTTAACTATATATTACAAATTAAATATTAAATTTAACTATATATTACAAATTAAATATTAAAAATTAATATGAGAAAGGTAGCCAGAACCAGAGTCTATCTATATAGCTAGTAACAAGTATACCAGCCCTGTAACAGGTACAGGTATTAGGTTATTGGTTTTGTTTTATGTTTTGTTTTAAGTATTGCTTTGATACTTGGTTTGTTTTAAGTATCATTTGATACATGTTTTTGATTTATGTTTTGTTTTAAGTATTGCTTTGATGCTTGGTTTTGTTTTATGATTTGTTTTAGGTATCATTTTAATACTTAAGTGGTTTTACCAAAGTGTATCGCTTCATACCTTTGATTAGTTTTGTTCATACTAGACATGACCAGATTTGTGTATTTAAAAGACTATCTGGCACCATGATGGAAAAGGCGGATTTTGACAGACAGTATTTCAATAAACTTGATTGAATGGTTACTCTTTAAGTTTTCCCTGTATACCTTTGAAGCCTTCTTTAGTTCTCAGCTCTCGCCTACTCTCTGGTAGAGCAGGCCACCTGCCAACTATTGTACCTATTACTAATCATGTGATTAGCACATTACAAACAAGTTACAAGCCCTTTGCATTAATTACCGCTGCCACTCGTGAAAGCATAGATGGCTAGAGCTTCTTAAAGATGCTATCAGGGATGGTCTCCCATACAAGAGGGACGACATTAGTAATACATGCACAAATCCTGTCAGGGCTACTGGGAGTATCTAGGATGTTAGGATACTCTTGGTAGAAGTAGCACTTGAGCTCAACCCAAGCATGTTTAATAGAGTTAAGGCCAGGAAAAGGGGGAGCATAATATTCAAGATCAATATTGTTTTCATCAAATTATTTAAGTGTCATTGGCTGTATGAATACTTGAATTTTCTTACATGAATACAGGGTCTCCAATGTTATCAGTGATGTCTTGTAGTACTGGTGGTAGAGTTTCTGATAAAGGATTGATAAAGATGAAGTGATTAACCCTACTGTCTAGGAGTGGAACCAATGGTCCCCAGTGCCCCTCCCCCCAGAAACAATTCTATACTATCAGCTCAATATCATTCTCCTTCCCCTGTAGCTTAATACAATCAGTAAGCTACTTCTCCTGTCAGGTCCAAAATACCCACTGCTGCTTTAGGTTGGTAGACTTCTGGACAGTACAGTAACGATCTCTCTTCAGATAGTTAGTTCTTGGCAATGGGGAATGATACTTCTCTTCTTTGTCTTCTTCTTCTTTATTATAATATAGCAAGAGGCCTATGCCTATATTACGGATAGTGCAAGATCTTGGTCGTCTATCAGTAATACCTATTGTAAGCTTTCTCGAACTTTACCTCGTATAGAGTATTCTCTTTATAATAGTAATGAAGATCATGATAATGGTAAAAAGCGTAATGGTGTTTTATATTCATTAAAGGAATAACTATGAAAAGTACCTAGAAGTCAATCTAATTTTATTAAAACTTGCACCACCAATACTAGCATACAAGGAATCCCTACCAGTACAGGGATACTGCTAACCAGTATACCACTTAACCTAAGCTAACTATGGCTAGGGTTATGTACCTGCCATTTCCCAGTCATGCCTGTACGAGAACTAATTACAAGACTATACAACTACCCAGCACCCATCCCAGTCCAAGTCTGTAGCCCATCTGGTATGAAGCCAACAAGTACTAAGCATAGCTGAAGTTGAACAAAAGACCAACCCAATCAGGTTCCTCGTCAAACAAATATAAAAAAACTACCACCCAATCTAAATACTGACCCGTGAAACCTCCTCTATAATAGAAAACCAACAAACAATTTTATTTCCGCAGGTGGCACCATGGTGGAGAAGAGGTAACCAATATGTCCGCCTCTCATGCCTGCATGACAGGCAGTCAACCCTATGAACCCACTTTGCCAGTTGTCTCAGAAGAGCATACTACTGAGGAGGACATGTACCCATTGCCCATAAACCAAACAAAAATAAACAAATGAAATACATAGAGGTAGTGACAGACTGAGATGGTCAGTAGAGCCTATCTTATACTTGTGGTACCTTACCCCCTCCCGCCATACCCGTAACCAAATCAAAGAAACTAAACAAATCCCACAAAATCCAGCACACAAGATGCAAACAAGTCCAACCAGGTGGTTGCAACCCACTCTCACAACACTCAGCAGCTTCACCTCAATAGTCCCAGTAGACTGGAAATACTTAATTGGACTTCGTCCAACCTGACACAGGCCCGACTAGTGCTTACAGGGTGCCTCTTCCCCCACAATCAGCACCTCCAAGCCCCGTACACTAGATGCCACAGGACCCATCCAGACCGCTCAGCCTCTCAGACAGAGCAACAATTCGACAGGTACAAGAGAGTGGATAGCTGACCTGACCGGTCAGCTACTGGTCTTGGCCACACCTGACAGAGTCCCAGCCTCGACACCACATAACGGAGGGGGCCCTCAGCCAAGATCAGGAGCTACAAGAGAGGCCGCACTAATATCTGAAAGCACAGGCACAAGCCACACCAACCAATCCGGCCAAACAGAGGACTGACCAAGCTGGGAAAGAGACAGGCAAGACCATCCGAAGATGGCTCCACATGTCCGTCAGAACTGTAGACCAAATAATCGGCAAGAGGTACCTCCAACTGATACAATAGGAAGGGGAAGGACGAATGAACAGGAGCAGACAAATTGAATGCAGGTCCCACCTGTAAGAAGTATAGTTGCCAAATACAATCCACAACTGAACCACAGTGAAGCACAGACAATGCGAGTGTCTGGTAGCTAATCATCCTACACCATCCTAGGCAATAAAGAAAAGCTGTCTAGAGGGTAAGATCTTTCCAGATCAAAGTCATCTTTACCGAAGCAAGGAGGAGATACCAGACCAAACCACTGCAAAGATGCAAGAACAAGAACTCCCAGGGAAGGTAATAAACAACATTGTAGGATTCTGACCATAAAAAGACGTAGTAATGAGGAGGGGCAGGGTGGATACCGTCCTGTCACTTGAGGAATAATACTGCCAGTATGATGAGTTGAAACACGGGATGGTCATCAAGTATACCTATGGGCATTTTGCATTGTGAGAACTAAGAACTCCATTAAAATCCAAAAAGAAATATGATCTGGTCTAAAGAATGACATGGGTGATCACCCTAAATACAAAGTTCAATTCCCCTAATCGAATGCGAAATGTGCAAGTAGATGATAGACAGGAAGCTGTAGACATTTTACCGAAAGGAGCATGAAAGCGACAGTGATGAATAGATCAAAGTGCCTGTATCGGGAGATAACTAGTGAGCGATGAAACGAGAAGCAAATAAGTAGACAAGTCCTCAACCATAGGACAATCCCCAATGTCTAGATACTGAGCAAATCCAGATAACTGCCAGGCAAAAAGAACTATTACAGGCGCAGAAGCTCACTACTGAGGCAGAGTGAAAGCAAGGACAAGGAAAGTACTTAGAATAAAGTATAAATAGCCTATCCTCCTTGGCCATACCAGTCTTCTTATATAGTAGTCTTCCCACTCCAGATCATGTGACCCAAAGTGGTCACACACTGAAATCCTAAGACCTTATTAGCATGGTTATGTGTGAAATATAATTCATATGAGTAAGGCATACTTGCAAGGCATACTTACTAGGCACAAGTCCCATGACTTATAATTGAGTCATGTGCGAAACATACCAAATCATAACATAATAAGTCATATGACTCAAATAGGTCATATGTGCAAAACAGTAACATACCTATCACTCAAAATCATGAGTCATATGAAAACCCTTTCCTTGCTAAGTCATGTTCAGGATATTAGCTCCTCTCTCCCTAAGCCTGAGTTCCATCAGACCTTTTGTCCAAGCTTCAATAAATTTGTCCTGCTACACACGTGGAACTCCTAAGTCTATTGAACTTGTAGTCTATAGACCTCCATCTTATGCTTACTGATTCCAGGGTGAGGCTCTCCATTTTGATTGTGTATTGCTGATTGTCGTTTATTTGTCTCAAATCTGCAATTGTTTTTTTGTTTACCCAAATTCTGGCCTTGTCTCGGCCTAGTTATATCTGCTGTTCTCTGACATGCCTATATAGGCTTCTGATGTCTAGCTCTATTTCCCTTAAAGAGTTTTAGGCTCTCTCCTCCATGGTCCTCATTTTCAAGGTCCTACACCTTTTGCAGGCCTATTTTACTTGCCTCTCTTTCTTTGTTCTGTCCTTCTGTAGGTAGTAGCCTTCAGATATTTTCTATGCCCTGTACATCTTGCACATATTGTTGAAGTACTATTTCCATTACTTTAAGCCATGGTCCAGGTACAAACTATGCTTTCACTATTCTCTGGTGAACTATCATAAGCCTTCTTTATTCCTATAGTATGTGGAACATCCGTCGTCATATCATACTGTCTGGCTCATGGCATTGTACTTCGCTTTCTCTTCTTGTTCTTTGATTTCCTTATCTGTTGGTCCTATGAATGAGTGTTTGGGGCTGGTTGCTTGGATATGTTCAGGGCAATTATCCTGGCCCTTGAGTGGCTACAGGGATGTGGGTTCTTTTCTCTTGCTCTTATTATAGAACGTGATCGTTACTTGGAATAGGCTTCTCTGTGTATTGCTAGTAGATGGTTGAGATGGCATCCTGTACATTTTCAAAGTTGACAGTAAAGTACCAAGTCATATTGTGCTCAGACTCAAAACCTGTCCACTTGGCTTGGTATCCGAGGTTATCACAGTAGAAGCAGGAATCAATTATTTCCTGGAGTTCATATTGTGATGCTCTATCGAGTTTGATCAGATATTTGCTTTAAGGGAGGAAGACTGAGCTTATACGCACGGTCACTTAACTTTTCCAATATCCAGAATGGTCTTCTTTTCTCATAATTGAATTTCTTCGATAGCCACATCATATGAATATTGAGTAGTAGCAATCACACCATATCTCCTTGCTCTATGTTCAGATCAGGCCTCTTGTATTTATTGTATTGTTCTTTCTGCCATTGCTGTACTGGACTTATTTCTTATCGTAACATTTCCTGTAGTTTTTCCATATTGGTTTTATCCACTATTATACTACTAATTGTATGATTTGTTGACAGACTTTCTGGATAATATCTGTAATTAGTAATGAATAATGTAATGCCTATCATTTCTTGTTTCCTGTTATTGAATGCAAAGTCAGCTATTGATAAGAGCTTATGCCAATAATCTTGATGACAATTAATGTAGACTTGTAGGTATGGTTTGAGTATTGCATTTACCGGTTCTACTTATCTGTTGATCTGCTAGTAAAATGCAGTACTGAGCCAATTCAGTACCCCCATTTCTCCAGGTACTTTTTTTCATAGTCTGGATGTAAATAGTGTTCCTCTATTTGGAATGATATTTTTTGAAAGACTGTACATTTGGAAGACCACTTGGAGGAATGTCCAAATACAGTTTCATGTATCCATATTCGTTTCGAATAGAATGAAATAACTCATCTTTGTCAGGCAATCTACCATGATCAGGATACTGTCATATCCTTCAGACAAAGTAAGGTCTGTGATGAAATCTATAGTAATTGTTTCTGTTAGGAGGGAACAACCTGATAAACTGGAGAGTTGTCTAGGCCAATTAAAATTCATTTCTGTAGATAGAGATTGTCAAGGAAGGCTCAGACTTTACTCCTTTCATTTATTACTACTAAGAGTGAAGTAAAATAGGTAAAGTAGAATTGAATCGTGAAGACAATATTGTATTTTAATGTCTCTTTTCTGTAACTTAATGATGTCTAAAGCTTAGAAAGCACTTTGATATTTATATTCCATATCTGAGTGTTCGTAGACTACATTAATTTATAATACAACTATGTACCTCTCTGATTATAGCTTGCAATGTCGGATATTCTTAAAAAGTGTGAACACCTGGAGACCCTGAAAATCACCACACTCTCTTCAGCAATTATGATTTAACTAACCAGGAACTATACTGTTTCCAATAGTAATTATCTGATCATTTGAGTCTTTAGACTTATGGCCTAGTTTACAAGTTAAACTGAGTTGACCCCAATTGCGTCCATCATTGATGAAATGATCAGTTTCATCTGTGGGTTGTATCTGTAAAGGTAGTCATAATTGCAACCTTTCAGGCTCGCCTGACTTCAAACCTTCATAACTCCTTACTCAAGCAATAGATATCTTCTGGAGGACTTCCTACTAATTTGTATGAAGCTATTCTATCGGATTGACAAATATTCCCTCAGTCGGCAACCCTTGGTTGTACTGACTAATAGGGTTTCAATGGCTATTGTAGTATTAGAAGTCATTCCTGCAGCTACAGCGTATTCTAAAACCTAGTTGTAGTGCTCTGTGAAGTCTATTGGCTTCTATGGTAGTATTTCTTACAGTTCTAGACTCTTCTAGTTCTTGCAGGGTGGATGTGAATATATTAGTGTCTCGTTAAGATCCTTTATCATTCAATACCATCTTTTCCTGCAAAAACATCCTGTAACCTACAGTTAATGCCAAAGATGTTACATCTTTAAAGCCCAGTAACTCTCTAGGTCATTGTCAGATTCACCCCATTCCACTTCCCATAGCTAGCCGGATGACCCCTTGTTAGGTGGAGACAACCTGATAGACTTCAGAGTTGTCTAGGCCGATCGAGATTCGTTTTTATAGACGGAGATTGTCTAGGAAGGCTCGGACTTCACTCGTTTCGTTTATGACTACTAAGAGCGAAGTAAAGTAAAGTAAAGTAAAGTAAAATCGTAAAAACAATATTATATTGTTAAGGTCTCTTCTCCGTTGCTTGATGATGTCTAAAGCTTGGGAGGCACTTCGATATTTATATTCTGCGTATGAGTGTTCGCGGACTACATCTAACTAGCATACAACCATGTACCTTTTTCCAATATAACTCGCAATGTCGGGTTTTCTTCCAAGGTGCAAACACCTGGAGACCCTGAAAATCATCACACCCTCTTTGATAATTATAATATGACTATTTGGAAGTCATATTGTTTCCAATAGTAATTATCCGATGGTGAGAGTCTTTTTTAGACAAATGGCCCGATTCTCAAGTCAAACTGTGTTGGCTCCAATCGTCTCCCTTGTCGATGAAATGATCAGTTTCATCAGCGGGTTGCATCTGCGAAGATAGTTGTTATTAACGACTTTCTAGGTCATCTAACTTCAACTCTTCATAACTCCATACCCAACCGATAAATCTTTTCCGGAGGACTTCCTACTTTCCTGCAGGAAGCCTTTCCATAGGGTTGGTAGATAATCCCTCGGTCGGTAACCCTTGGTTACCGTGGGTAACAGGATTCTGGTTACTGTCACCGGTTTGGGAGTCACCCCCTCGGTTGCAGTATGTACCGGAACCTAGTTGTAACACTCCTCGAACTCCATTGGGTTCAATGGTAGTATTCTTAGGAGTTCCAGACTCTTCTGGTTATCGTAGGGTGGATGTGAATGTATTGGTCTTTCATTAAGATCCTTTACTATTCATTATCATCTCTTTGCGCGAAAACGTCCCGTTACTTGCAGCCTATGCCAAAGATATCTCGTTCTTGAAGCCTAGTAACTTTCTGGGTAGTTGACGGATTCACTCCGTTATACTTCCCAGACCTAGCCGAAGGTCCCCTCTTATATACCCTGCGAACAGGATCCGGTCAGACAGACGGCGGCGACGTATACCGTGTTATTCTAACACCTTCGATTCTGTGGTATAATACTCACAGGACGCAACTTAGATCGATATGTATGATGACGCGTGGGCCCCGCCAGGGGGCCGGAGGGGGGTGTTGGAGACCTGAGATTTCGATTTCGGGATAGGTTACCCTACCTAGGGTGGTTCCTAGGTATCGGATCTCGGTATTCCTAACACCCCTCCCACATATCCTACAGAATGGATACCACCAGACAGACAGCGGCGATATATACCGTGTTATTCTGACGACTTCAATTCTGTAGCATTATAGTCACAGGATGCAACAGAGATTGATATGTACAATGATGTGCAGGACTAGTAAGTGGGCAGGAGGGGAGTGTTGGAGACCAGAGATTCCGATTTCGAGTGGGGTTACCTCCCTGAGGGTGACTTCTAGGTATTGGATCCTGGTATTCCTAACATGAGCTTCCTCCTCTTAATGCTTTTCCTCAAATGTCTTTTGGGTATATGTAAAATAAATTCCAAATTCCAAATCAAATTAAAACAATAAATTATTAAAGCTTAAACATTAGCTCCTTTAAGACCTGATGAGAGCACAGTGAAAAGCCTTCTACGTTTGCTTAGCTACAGTAGGAAAACCCTTTCTTCATTGTTCTTTCTCTACCTACCGTGACAGTTCTGGATTATCACAGTAGAATTCTTCCAATATTTCTTTTGTATTATTAAGGCCTGTGACAGGTTTTCTGGTATTCTTGTCTTTGGAACCACCTTGCCATTTAACAAACTACTATTGTTAGCATACCCTCCGGTAGCCACTGAGTACTCTTTTTTGGTAACAGCGTATCTTGCTTCTTACAATTTTCTTTATTTCCCATTGAAAGCTACCTTCAATATTTTCTGGCTCTCTACGAGGTAGTTGTCGATCAGGGCATATTAACTCTCTGTAAGGTTCTAATAGAGATATATAGAACACTGGGTGTATGTTCCATCGATCCGAAATATTGAGCATGGGAGCACAATTTCCTCATTTTTCCAATATCATGAATGGTGTATATAATTTTGGATTGAGTTTCTTAGACTACCAATGTGTCCGAATGTTCTTTGTACTTAACCTTACTTTGTTACCGATTTTGAAGCCATGTTATAGCTTGGCCGTCCTGTTATAGTATTTAGTTATGACTTCTCGTGTCTGTTGAAGTGACTGCCTTGCTTGCTCATTGATCATCTTTAACCAGTTAACATAATGTGTAGCTCCTGCATTTAGTACTTCCTGTTTCTTCATCCATTTAGTTTGTGGATGAAATCCATAGTTTGTGTAGAAAGAGGTTTTCCATGTATATTAGTTACCGAGTTATTGTAGGCATGTTTGACTACAGGTAGCAATTGGTACTAGTCATACTGATCATAGTTGACAAAGCTTCATAAGTTACCTTTTGGTACTTAGTTGGTTCAGTCAGTTTGTCCGTCCATCTATGAGTAGTACGCTGTAGACATCCTTCTTTTTAGGCTTAAGATCTTATACACGGATTCTCAAAATTCTCCAGCAAACTTCAAGTCCATATCTCAGACAATTTCCTTTTGTAAGCCATATAGCTTCTATACTTCCTTTATTAAGGTTGTAGTCCCGTCCTCTACAGTGGCTGTCCCTTCTAATCCAATAAAGTGTGCTATTTTTGTAAACCGGTCAACTACTACCATAATTTGGGTACAACCTTGATATTGAAGTAACTGTATGATAAAGTCAACGGAAATTGATGCCTATACTCAATAGAGTATTGACAGCGGTTGTAGTAGACCATATTTCATGTATCGTGGGGATTTGTTATATTGACAATCATCAAACTGCTGTATGTAATCATTTACCTATTCTCCTAGTCCTTTCCAACAAAAGTCCCTCATAATTCTCTCCTGTCCGAAGTGTCCTGCTATTTTAAAGTCTTGACATGCTTCAGCTATTGTTGTATAAAGGTCCTGGTTTTTTTGGTATAAATAGTCTTTGCTTATAGTAAAGTAACTCATCAGATAGGATCCAGTATTTCGGGACAGGTTTGCCTTTGTCTCATTGTTTTCCGAACTTATTTTTTCTTTTAAGCCATTTTCTATCTTCTGAAATGGCTTTTAGGATTCACTCCAAGCATTCTGGATTGAATTTATTCAATTCCTTGCGGGCTAAAATAGCACTATTTATGAGAGTTCACTCAGGTATTTCGCTGATATTGTACTAGTGTGTATTCTGGTCTATTGATGCATGTAACTAGCTGACTACTAGTTCTAACTCCCAGAAAGTAATAGCCCTTATTGCAATGTCTGTACTGCATAATCTCAATGTGCCTCTTTCAGGATCTTCTAGGTTGTCTATTTCCATCATCTCCCTAGTGTTAACTTTTTCTACCACTAACTGGGCAATTCGATCACTGGCTTTGATGTGACAATCCGCATCACGGTGTTTGAACAGCAATACTTCGAGTTCTCCGATATAATCTGCATCGATTATATAGGCACCTGTAGAGATATGGCTTTTGACCGCTAATCTGCTTCTGAGAGCTATCCACCTATAGGTTCCAACCAGTAGCCTGATTGTGATACCAGTCCCAACAATTAATTGTTTCTGTGCTTGGACTACATCTTCCTGCCCAGTGTAAAGCTCATAGCCTGCTACCATTCTTGAACCTTTGGTTAGTAAACTTGTTCATGTATCTAACCGTGTTACTTGAATCACGGAGTCCGAGTCATTCTAATTTGCTGTTTTCTGTATATCACTCATGTTTTTATCATCTGCTGTGCTGCTCGTTATTAGGCATATTAGAATTTCCCCTTATACAGTTCTTGTTACTGAACTAACTTGGAAATATCTACATTTTAATCTCGCTTCTTTATGATATACAGCTCCCTCCTCAGAATGGTACTCCAACTGTTGACTCAGTGCATCAGGTTTGCATCCTCTTGTACCTGGACCGTAGATAATTTTGAAGTTATAATCCATTAACCTCTACGCCTATTGGATTTAGGGCCTGCTTTAGACCTTCAACGTGGAGAAATATTGGAGGTTTGGGTGATTGGTATACAAAATTATTGGTTTTTGAATTTCAATCCAGTATTGGTACCTTTCTTTGAATGCTTCCAATATCACTAACGGTACTTTATTGTGGATCTCATAATTCCACTCTGCATAATTTAATTTACAGGAGTGAAGAGCTACAGGATGTAGTTTGTTCTCCATAAATTGGGAGAGTTTGCAGCCTCAAGAGAAGTTACTAGTATCTGTTTCCACTATTGTTTCTTATTCTGGGAAGAAATAGTGTAAAGGTTGGGGCCAAAGCAAACCTTGTCTTAAGCTGCTGAATGGCCTTTTACTGTTCCGGGTCCTACTGGAACTTCTTGGAAGCACTCTTCATTGATTTAGTAATTGGAGTATAAATCTGTGAGAAGTTTTCTATAAAACGTCAGTAGAAGTTCCCAAATCCTTGGAATATTTGAACCACTTTAACTGACCTAGGTGATGTTCAGTTTAATACTGAATCTACCTTTCGAGTACTTATAGATACCCCATCAATGACTATCATATAGTCTAAGAATTCCACCTGTTTAATGTACAAAAAAGATTTCTCATTGAAATTGAGCACTGAAAATCTGCTAAGCTATGTGATACTTTTATTACTAGCTTGATATATTCCTTCATATTTTTAGAATAGATGAGAATGGCATTGTAACGATCCCTCTTTGGATGGTTAGTTCTTGGAGACAGAGAACGATACTTCTGTTTTCTTTCTTCTTCTTTCTTTGTCTTACGATAGCACTAGGCCTCTACCTATGTTACTGACAGTTCAAGACCTCTGTCTTCTATCGGGAACGCCTATAGTAAGCTTTCTCTAACTCTTCTCCATGAAGAGCTTTCCTTTGGGTAATGATAAATATTGTAATAGATATAAAGATTGTAAAGGTATTTTATATTCGTTAAAGTAATAAGTAGGAAAAGTACTTAGAACAAAGCGTGAAGAACCTATCCTCCTCAGCCGTATTGGCCTCCTTATATAGTGTTCTTCCTGCCCATAGTCATGTGACCCAAAGTGGTCACATGTGCAAAACCAAATCATAACAAACTAATCATGTAACCAAAGTGGTCACATACTCAAAACCCATGACCTCATAGCAAGGTCATATGTGAAAACTCATAAACCAATCATAACGCAATAAACAAGTCATATGACTCGAATGAGTCATATGCGCGAAGTCCATGACCTCATAATGAGGTCATGTGAAAAACATAAATCATATGCGTAAGGCATACCCGCAAGGCATACTCACAAGGCATACTTGCCAGGTCCATGTCCCATGACTCACAATTGAGTCATGTGCGAAATATAACATAATAAGTCATATGACCCAAATGAGTCATATGCGTGAAACAATAACATACCTATAACTCATAATCATGAGTTATGTGAAAACCTTTTTCCATGCCAAGTCACATTTGTGACATTAGCTCCTCTCCCCCTAAGCCTGAGTCCCATCAGGCTTTATCTCCAAGTTGCAATAGTTCCCATCCTGCCGAACCCATGGACCTCAGGGGCCTACTGAGCTTGTCGTCTGCTTTCGGTCATCTTACCCTAACCATTTTCAAGGTGAGGTTTGCCATCTCAATCGCGTACTGCTGGGCATCATTCAGCAGCATCAGCTCCGCCATCATTTTATCATTTGCCGAAATTGTGGTCTCAGCTTGGCCCTGTTGTTCTCGGAGTCCTCAAATTTGCCTGTACAAGCTTCTGGTATCCAGTGCCATTTCTGTAGATGAACTTTGGGCTCCACCCTCCCTGGGCCTCATCCTCGAGACCCTAGCCCTCTGCCATATTGTGTCATCTTTTCCGTCCAACTCTTTCTTTGTTCTATCCTTCTGCGGATAGTATCCGGCAGTGACTTTCTTCATCCTATGCATTTTGCATGTGTTGTTGAAGCACTGTTTCCAGTGCTTTAGGGCATGGTCCGGGCACGGACCTAACCTTTTGTATTCTCTTAGGAACCACCCTGAGTCTTCCTTGTCCCAATAGTGTGTGGGACATCCATCATTGTAGCATACCCTCTATGACATGGTGTTATGCTGCGCTTATTTATCCCTTTCCCTGAGTTTTTTGTCGGTTAGCCCATTGAATTAGTATTCGGAGCTGGTTGGTGTGGTTTGGCGGGGCTATCGCCCCAGCCCACGTGTGGTTGCAATGGTGCGGGAGTCTTTCTCTCACCTTTGTGTTGGTTGAATGTAATTATTACCTGGGTCGGGTTTGCCTGGGTATTGCTGGTGGAAGGTTGAGATGGCATCTTGTGTGTGTTCAAATTTGTGTGTCGAGTACCAAGTTTGATCGTGTTCTTGGGAATAACCGGTACACTTAGCTTGGTATTGTAGATTTCTGTAGGCGAAGTGAGAATCAACTATCTCGTTGAGTTCGTATTCTGGTTCTCCATTGAGTTCAATCGGAGGAGGAGCAATGATCGTTTGTGAGGGAAACTTATTGTTGTTGTGTAATTCGAGGAGTGAGATGTGGAATGTGCTGTATATTCACATTGAGGGGAGAAGGTCAAGTTTATAAGCTCGGTTGCCCACTCTCTACAGTATCTTGAATGGCCCAATTTTGTTGTAGTTCAATTTCTTTGATGGTCGCGTCGTCTTGATATTACATGGTATTAGCCATACCATATCTCCTGATTGTATGTTTGGATCTGGTCTTTCGTGTTTATCATATTGTTCTTTTTGATGTTGTGCTTAACTCATTTTGTATTATAATATTTCGTGTAGTTTTCCCATGTCTGTTTTATCCAGTTTTATACCGTTTATCGTATGATATGTGGCCTGACTTTACAGATGTTGTCTGTAATTCGCAAAGAAGGGTGTCGTGCCAATTGTTTCTTGTTTTCCATTGTTGTATGCAAATTTGGCCATTGATAGCAGTTTGTACCAATCATCTTGTTGGTAATTGACGTATGTCCATAAATATTGTTCAAGTATTGTGTTTACCCATTCCATTTGTCCATCCGATTGTGTGTGAAATGCTGTGCTCAGCCTGTTTTGTATCCCCATTTCTCCGGTTACTTTTCTCCACAGCCCTGATATGAACAATGTTCCTCGGTTGGTAATGATATTCATTGGAAGGCCGTGAAGTCAGAAGACTTCTTGGAAGAATGTTTGTATAAAATCCCTCATGTCTATATCTTTTCTGACCAGAATGAAATGACTCATTTTGGTCTAACAATCTACCATGACCAGGATGCTATCGCATTTTTCCGATAATGGTAGGTCCATGATGAAATACATAGTAATAGTTTTCCATGGTCATTCGGGATCTTCGTTTGATTTCAGTAATCTGTATGGTGTGTGTTTAGCCGTTTTTGTCCTTTGGTATATGTCGCAATTCTTGACATATCTTTTGACATCTTTGCACAGTCCTGGCCAATAGAATGACCTTGTGATGAGTTTCGTAGTTTTCACTGTTCCTCCGTGGCCTGCCGTTCGGATATCCTGGTGTCGTATGATGTCTATTCTTATCTTTTCTTCTTCTGGAATCCATTGTTTTCTGTCGTACCACATGTTTTCATCCTCCCATTGGCATAAGCCCAGAGCGATTCCTTTCATCTCCTTTTTTCCTTCCTTCAATGACTCTCTTATTGCCTGAATTGTTTGTCTCTGTTTTGTGCTTTCTCAATTTCCTTTTCTTCCGTTGATGTGAATTGGATAACCTCTATTACCTCAAAGTAGATCTTTGGTAATATTGTTCATGTTTTTTGTTTCATCCATTCAACTTCTTTTGTTTGTTGTTTGTCACTTGCAATCCTTGTGAGAGTGTCTGGCTTTCTGCTCTCTTTGCCTGGTCAGTATTCAATTTTGAAGTTGTATTTGCGGAGGTATTCCATCCACCTTATCTGACGGTCGATCAATTCCTTCGTGGTCATGAATGGGACCAGGTTTTTGTGGTCAGTTAGAACTCAGACTGGATAGTCGTTGTTCAGAATGTATCTCCTCTATTCCTTTAATGCTTGAACTATTGCTAATAGTTCTTTGTTTGCAATGTTGTAGTTGCATTCTGCGGGGGTTATTGTCTTGGATCGATAGGTCACGGCCTCCATTTTCTGTCTTCACATTGTTGTGATGGTATGCCTGAATACACAAATTTCGAGGCATTCATTTCAATCATTGTCCTTTGGTTTGCGTCGAAGTATACCAGTATTGGTGCTGACGTTAGATGTGTCCGAATAGCATCGTATGCTTTTTGTTCTGTTGGCCCCTATTCCCATTTCTTGTCTTTCTTGGTTAAGTTATAGAGTAGTTTCGCAAGCCTGCTAAACCCTTCTATAAACCTCCAATAAAAGTTGCAGAATCCTATAAAGCATTGAACCTCTGTTTTGTTTTGTTGTTTGGTTTGGCCCAATCCCATATTACTGCTGTTTTGACTGGGTCGACTTTGATCCCACTCTGGTTGATGATAAATCCGAGGTATTCGGTTTCTTCTTTATTGAATTCGCATTTTGCTGGTTTGATCTTCAATCCTGCTCCTTGTATTACAGCCATAATGTTGCTGATGTCGTTCTGATGTTATTGCAAGTTTTCTGAGTAGATGAGAATATCAGCTAAGTATACGATGCAACATATGTTGAGGTACTTATTGAGTACCTTGTTGATCGATCTTTGGAATAAAGCCAGTGCATTGGTTAGCCCGAAGGGCATAACCAAGTATTCAAACATCCCGTATCTCGAGGCGAATATAGTTTTCCATTTGTCTCCTGCTTTGATGTGTATATTGAGGTATGCATCCTTGATGTCAAGTTTGGTGAAGTATTTTACTAACTGTAGTCTATCCAGTTCCTCTCTGATTAAGGGTAGTGGATATCGATCTTTCTTGGTAACTGAATTGAGGGCTCTGTAGTCTACACAGAGTCTGATTTTTCTATCTTTGTTTTTGATGAATTGTTTTGGAGATCCTTCTGATTCAAAGGAGTCTCTGATCCATCCTCGCTTTAGGTTTTACTCGATGTACTTTCCAAGTTCTTCCAGCTCAGCTTCTCCTAGTGGGTATAACTTGGTGTAGGGAATCTCTTTCGCATTTCCTGTTTTCTAGTCTTTGTCCAGCTAAATGTCGTGGTCGATTCTTGGTCTTCGGGGTGGTAGTGCCGTAGCTTCTTCTTCTTGGAATAGATTTGTGAATTTATAATATTCCTTTGGAATCAAGTCTTGTCAACCTGTTTTGCTTTGGTATTTCATGTCTTGGATTGCTAGTTCCGTGCTGATGTTGATTTTTGCTAGAACCGCTTTCTCATCTTCGTATGTCCAATTGAGAATTCCTGTTGTATCTTCCCTTCTATGGTACCATCTAAAGGCTGGTGCTGTGATTTCTTTGATCTCGATTCTCTTTGTTGTATCAGGCTGGTTTTGGTCCATGCTTCCAAATCCCTTGTCTTCTCTTGTGGTTCTTTCCAGTTGATCTAATTTGTGCAGATCCTCTTTCTTGATTTTTTCGATGATTAACTGTATGATTCGATTGCCTTTCTGGACTTCATAGTCCTCTTGAGCCAGGTTGGCCAAGGCCACTTTGATTTCACCTGTATAGTCTGTATTGATCACTCCCACCATAGTCATGAGTTGATGCTTAACTGCTAGACTACTGCGAGGTGCTATCTGTCTATAGTTGCCTTCTGGTAGTCTGATGGCTATTCCTGTCGCTCTTATTTCCTACCCATTGGCAGGTATCTTTGTTTCTTCGTTGGCATACAGGTCTTGTCATGCTGCCTTTTTGGAACCCTTGGTAGGCACTTTTGCCCCTTGGTCCAGCTTTTGTATCCAGACTATCTTATCTTGTCTCATCTCAGCGAACTTTGCATGCAAAGTTTCTTCTTCCACTTCCCGTATCAGTGTCGAGTAGACCCCAAGCGAACTGTTCAGGTATTGTGTCGCACACAATTCGCTGGTGAAGGTCATCTTGTTCTCGTTCCAATCGATCGTCGGGTGATATTTTCGTAACAATGGCATCCCTAAGACTATCTCATAGTTCTTAAGATCTGCTACTCGAAAGGTTACCGTTTCCCTATGGCTGTCAATGTCTATAGGTAATGTCACCATATGGGTTATAGGACCTATTGCACTTGGCTTTCCATCTGCTAGGTAGAGTTGTCTCACTTTCTTCACTTTCTTGGTATGGAGGCCATATTTGTCTCAGATTTCCTTGTTGATGAAATCTTCAGTAGTCCCTGAGTTGAGTATTGCATATATTGTTTTTTCTTCATGCTTTTTGTTGTGTATCCTCGTTTTGATCATCACATGATTTCTATCTTCTTCCCCCCTTTGCGTGTATAGTTCCTTGTAGTAGTTTGCTAACTTGATCGGTTTTCCAGGTCCACATCTTGGGTCTCCCAGACCACCGTTTACTGGGGAACCTCGTCATTTTCTGCTGGTAAATCTTCTGTGATCATTTCACGAATGTTGCTCCTCTTTTGAACTGGGAAGCGGTTGTTTCCAGCACTCCTGATTCCTTGGTATCCACTGTCTGGTCGACTTCTGCATTCTCGTATCCGATGTCCTGCTTTTCCGCATCTCAAGCAGAGTTTTCCATTCATTCTTCAAGGGTATTCTTCCTTTGACAGGTTTAGAGCAGGTCCTGCCCTTGATTTATTCAACTCCATTGGTTCTCCTAGTGGTAATGCTCTGCTTTCACTTCAAGCTACCTGTGGTTTGAAGGTTCCACCCACGTTTCCGGATGATTGGGCCACCCTATGTGCTATGGTGTTTTCTGAATTATTTCGAACTATGTTTAGCTTGTTTGCCTTATCGATTGCCCATCGTGCAAATCGTTTTGCTGTTATGTATCATGAGTCAGAGATTCCCCATGCCTCTCAGAGTCTCTCGCTATAGTTCCTTAGGAGGATGATGTAGAGGGTAGTATTATGAAATTCTGCCTCATATTCCAATAGTCAGCATTCGTTCCAATATGCCGAAAAGGTCTGTTTTCCTGGTTGGAGTTTCTTCAGCTGTCCTCTTGCTGTCTCCTTAGCATTGGGATCTCCGAATTGTTCAAAGAGTGTCGCCTTGAATTCCTCGTAGATGACTGATTCCCTCTGTTTCCTTCCATCCTGGCAGGGCATGATCCATTGTCCTATGAGTCCTCTGAGTAGAGATTCCACATAGGGAATCTTGATCTCATCGTAGTATTCTCCATATCCCTTGACGGCAAAATACCCTTTGCATTTTGCCAGGAATATTTGTAGCTTATCTTCGGCACCTTTGTATGTGTCGGGTTCTTTGGCTTTCTGTTGCTGGAGATTTCCTTGTTCTGTATTTCCTGTTGCTGCTAGAAATGCCTGAAACTGATTTTCAGTCATTCCATGTATGCTAGTACCTGGTGCTGGAGCAGCCAGGGCTGGTGGCACAGGTACTGCTGATTCTCACATTTTCTCAGGTTGTGGGGTTCTTGCAGTAGAGCTATGGAGTGGTGATCTCTTCTCTGGAGTTAGGGGGCTTGCCGCCCTTGAGGGCTCTGCTGATACGTAATCTAGAGTGTCGCTAAATTCCCCTAGGTTAAGATTTTCATCGTCAATGTCGATATCTCCTTCCCTATCTGGGTTGAAGGATGATGTCTTGTATCGTTTGGCATTACACTAAGTGACGCTTTGTAATATAACTATCCCTCTTCGGATGGTTAGTTCTTGGCGACGGGGAACATTACATCTCTTTTCTTTCTTCTTCTTTCTTTGTCTTACGATAGCACTAGGCCTCTGCCTACGTTACCGATAGTATAAGACCTCTGATTTCTATCTGGAACACCTATCGTAAGCATTTTCTAACTCTTCTCTGTGAAGAGCTTTCCTTTGCATAATGATAAATATTGTAACAGAGATAAAGATTGTAAAGGTGTTTTATATTTGTTAAAGTAATAAGTAGGAAAAGTACTTAGAATTCAATCTAATTTTATTTATCCTAGTACAGCCAACACTGGCATAGGACTAGTCTCCCCCATACCCCATAAATCAAACTATTTAAAATACCCTACCGCGGACCATTCCACCTCACAGCCACTCTCCCCAAACATAAATCCAAAAATCACTACCTACATGGCCTCACGGGCGCTTACAGTGACTAGCACTGCACCAGATTAACACGTCTTCCTACCTCGCTACCCAGCCACCATCTCATACCCTTACTCCTATCCGCCCCCAACACAATTTAACCCACATACTCAACAAAGGAAACATACAGCCTGTTCCAACATCTGTCCATTCTTTTGTAATGCAACCCAAGGCCCAAATACCCTTCTGCCAACACCAATCTACAAAAGGGGCAGTAGGGTTCCTTTAGCAATTCATTCACCTTAGTCCACCTTAAGACCACCGATGTTTGTGTTGCCAGGTTCAGCTCGTCCCACTGCAAATGCTGAGAATGCCAAAAACGATCATAACATATCTGTTAGCACCGAGGACATTTCTCGAGGTGCTCCACGTAGGTGGTGCATTTCTTGGTGGTTGCAGCAGGAATGGTGGTACTACAACAGGGACACTCGCACCGTCATTGGTCAGGTAAAAAGAACCACTTCTTTGCCAGTGTCACCTCACCTGGCAAGATGCAGTCACTACCATCATGTCTCTTCTCGCACCAGGTGCAGGTCGTAGGATCTCCTATCAATACTGTTCCGCCATCCCTTTCCACTATCAGTGTGCCCTCAAAGGGGTTACCTGCCACAACCAGCTCCTTATAGACAATCCCAACATGGTGAGGGATTACCAGGCCCAGCCACCAATGATTAATCTACCAGTACTTCCACCTCAGGACTGCTGAATCCTTATACAAATCTTCATCAGCAGGGCGTCCTTTAGCATAGTAGGGGCACTCAGTCCAGTGGTATCTGCTTTCCTTCCCTTCACAGCTGTTATGGCTGACCATGCCCGTCCCACTGCAGATCCTTAACAAAACATAGAAATCTATTTGGGTTAGGCCCTGCAGGTGTCGGGATGCTTTCGGTTCTCGAGCATAATACTCGTGCCCTTCTCTAGCATGCCAAGTCCCCCATTCCTCCTTATGGAGCTCACAAGCCAGAGCCGCATGACCAATCCCAAAGCTAATCCTTTCCCAAAGCAGGGGATGCAAGGGGCGTCTGACACAGGCCTTAGCCTTCAGGTTGACCATCTCGTTGCCATCAATACTCATGTGACCGGGGACCTAACTGAAACTGACTGGTGAGAATGCATTTAACAGGGGTACTATCACTTCCCACAACTCAGCCGAGTCACTATCTGAAAACATGCTGTTAATCATGCTAAGGGCTGGTACACAGTCTAAGAACACATGGACTGGGTGTCTCTTGGCTATATCTTGAGTATGTTAGAGTGCACATACAACAGCAAACAACTCGCACTCCACAATACTCTAAGATGGCGGAATTGAGCACCCATCAACACGGGTCAAGGGCACTCTTTCAAATACCGCACCAGCTACACCAGCCCCTTCAGAGTACTTGGATCCGTCTGTGTATATAACCACATCCGAGGATATACAGAGGTCTGTGTAAAGCGCATGGAATCGTGCAGCTATCACTGCCTTGTCTTTTTCTGTAGCCATATTTCCCTGAACCATGGATGCTGGTCACAGTACTGGTAATTGATGAACCAGCTATAACAGCTCTACTGTAGGTACCTTCCCTGAATAACAACAGGCGGCGTTCCGAACTTGGCTAGCAGTATGTTGTTCGCCAACCTCATAGGCGTTCGAAACACTGACCAGAGACAGTCGTTAACGTAGACCTGGATCTGCTTCACATACGATGCCTGGTCGACTACAAACTCAAGTCTATAGTAGATGGTCGGAAAGTAGGCTGCTTGCACCAAATGGTAAGTCTCCCATGCCCCTAACCCACCAATACTCCCAAACCTCCTCCCCAACGCCGAAATCTTTCTCCTAACACCTAACCCCCTTTCCAACCAATACTTTTCATGAGAGAAAAAGTTAAGAAATACACTAAACCTATGCCCGACAACCTGTAAGTCCTCTGAAGGCAACACCATTTCTCCAAATAATTCCATTCCTTCCCATTCCTTATCTCCAAACCCAATTCACTGAGTCTTAAGTGCACTGAACCCCATTCCCCTCGCTCTGGCTATGCGGTCACAGTCTGCAAATATTTCTTCCGCATGGCAGTGGGTAGCCTTACATGATTCCGCCACTACCATAATAGCCCCATCATCGACAGACAAGACTACCATCTGACGTACACCGGGGGAGTATCACATGCGTGGCCTGAATATATCTGCTACATACCCACTAAAAAGATATGGAGAAAGGAGTGAGCCCTGAGGTACTGCTTTACTGATGTGGTAGGGGCGAGAGACCCATCTGTTGAAGCGAAACTGTACCGACTGACAGGAAGCTCACCCCCGGATCTATCGGCAAAGGTATACGGGGCATCCCCTGGCAACCAGAAAGTCTTACAAGAGATCGACATCAATGTTATCAAACACCCCTTCAACGTCCATTGACAAGATTAGTCTTTTGTACCCATCATTATATCGTAGGAACTCGAATATTACGGCCATGGCATTATGAACACCCCACTTCCGTCAAGACCCAAACTGTGTTTCCTCCAGCTCAAGGCAGGCAGGCAGTCTCAACAGGACAATGTGTTCTGTGACTTTTGCCAGTGTCGGCAGGAGGTGTATCATCATCCACGATTTCATGACATCATACCTGGGTTTGTCCAGCTTGGGTATGAGTACCACCTCAGCCTTGTGCCAGTCTGGAATATCATGCCGCAACCTGTAGTCCACCAGGCACCGCAATGTTGTTGTATCTCTTCGTTTCCAAAACTGTAGGAAGGGATAACTAATATCATCCTCGCCTGGGCCTGTGTTCGTAGGAGACCTACCAAGGGCAATTTCCAGCTCCTGAGTACTGTCCATATCGATCTCAGAATCTTCCCAAGAGGTGGGGTCGACAGGGGACAACTGCTGTGCAATAAGGTCACTAATGTCTGAATGTATAGTAGCATAGGACTCATCTGATCGTACCATGGAGGGAAGGGTTCTCTTAGCTTCTAACTTCTGTGCCAACCTAGAAATATCTGGGTCTTGGCTCTCGGCTATCTTTTCCCTGATATGCTTGAATCTAGCCCTTAGAAGTCATACTTGGTAAACACATTGGGCCAATTTGTAGTCCTCCATCCGCTCCATCCCGCGTTACGAGTATCAATGTAGCCGGGCCACATCCAACCTCATCCTGTCCAACTCGAGTGTCCACCACTCGTACTGACCTCTGCCAACTGAGGCCCATGTGAGTGCGTCCACCACTCATCTTACTCCCTCCTGTAACCTCCCATCTTCCACCTCTTACAGGGCATCCAACTGTTTTCAAACCTTCTCCCATACTACTATCTTCCAGGCTGGCCCCCTATGTATGATGTTATCAGGGAGGTTGATTGCCAACTTAAGGGCTTGAGCACTATGCTGACAGCCAGTGGCATCTAGCGATCGATGCCTGACGTACGGTGCCCGGTATAGGTAAAGGTCGATTCTGGAAACATCCCAAAAGTTTGGTACTGTTGTGGGAACCATGTTCATATGGCGAGTCAGGGCTATGAATCACTGTTTCAGCCAGCATCCGCCTATATTGTTGTAGTCTATGTTGGGGTTCCAACCTTGGTGCCTGGCATTAAAGTCTCCAAACACGATGTCTGGTTCCCCGAGTTCGTCCAACCATCTAACAAATTGGTCCTTGGTATAGCCAGGTCAGAAGTAGACTCCGGCGAGCACTTTCTTCACCCTCTTTTCCCAATAGCCAATACTAGCACTGCTCTCTCCATGCCCCACCATTTCAAACATCCCACCGATATGGGACCAAACAAACACCTCAACATCTGACTTCTTAACAAAAGAAAACAAATCCCACCCATCAACATCTACAGGGACATGTAGTCCCTCCAGGTCGACTGGTGGTTCAATAATAAAAAACAAATCAACAAAAGAAAACAACTCAAATACCAGCACCCGATTCCGACAACTCCTCCCCAAATTTAATGCCATTGTCGTAATAAGTATTAAAAGGGGGCCTCAACTGATCCACTCGGGCCGCAAGGGCCAGAGGCATAGGGGACACTACTATCCTTGTCCCAGGCGGTCCAAAAGGTATCTTTCCAGTGGGGTTTGGAGGTGGCAGTAGTTTTCAAAATCCCAAGCACCGGAGAGGGGGAGGAGGAGGGGCATTCCAGTTCCTTACACTTGGCCTTATCTGACTTTTAACGGAGGCCTTCATCTTACTCATCTCTGCTGATCTCAACCAGCCGTGGTGTTGGGGATCTCCCACGACTATGGTGTCGTCTCCGGGCCCTCTTTGTCTGGCTTCCCTATTATTCCTGTTTCTTGGCAGATTCTATCGGTGGGGCCATCTCTTGTTTTGGAATCGAGGACGATGGAGCTGGGAGTAATGACCTAATTCCTGTGTATTGTTTGTATCCAGTAAAATGGTCCATCTGGTCACAGAGTCAACATTGTCTCCTAGTGTGTCCACAGGCCTGGCCCACCACTCCTGGGCATCCAAGCTTACTACACATATGTTCCCGTGAGAAATCTACTCCAAAACAAAACTGACAGCGGGGTGGACGACCACCTGTGGCCTCAAAGTGGTTAGTCTCCAGACACTTACTACAAACCTTTTGGGGTCTATGTTCTTCAAACACCAGGACATTGCAGGCTCCTCCTCTCAACCAGATTTTCCCTTCGGCCAGCCTTTCTCTGATGGCCTCATTCCTTTCGACAACAAAACGGATGCTACATGTCGTAGCATTGGCCTGTCTTATTGGGTGGATAGATCCCATAATATCTGGTCGGAAAACAGTAACTACACCAGTATTGGATTACTACACATCAGTACGGAGGCTATCAAAGGCTGCGCTGCTGGTCCATCTCTCAACACTCCATATTGATCCTTGTCCTGTGTGAGCAAGTGGGACCCCAGAAACAAAGATCTTCACCTTCTCCAAGTTCCTCTGAAACTCGAACTCCGGGAGTGACAACTCTCTAAGTAGGTCAAGCGTTGTCTTGTGGAGCCGGTTGCTTAGTTCTGTAACAGAATGTCAAGCCAGGGTCAAAAATATACAACCAATCTCAGGCTGGACATGCCCGGTATAGATATATGGGGCACTGCCTCGAATCTTCCCTTAGTTTGAGAAGGTTGTGTTGATTCGGTTCCGAATTGCTTCAATGCCCACACCTTCTAGTAGGGCTACCTATTCGCGGGTGGCGAACCACATTGTAATATGCCTTCTGCAGCCATCCGGAGTTAGTGATGACTGTGGTGGCGCCAGAACCAAGTTGAGTGGGTCAGGAGGCCCCTGTAGGACTCGTTAGTACTCTTGTCACATTGGGGCTGCGGTTACCTTGATGCTGGCCATGGCCGCAGGCCCTGATTGAGCTGGTAAAGGAGCAGGCACTGCTGCCACCGGAGTCGGTTCCTGTCTATCAGCGTTCTTTCCCTGAGTCTTGACTGGAATCGCCGTCTCCTTCCCGCTACCAGATCCTCCAGCAGCTGTTCTTCTCCTTCTGGCAGCACCCCTCAGGCCTCTACCACGTTTCCTTTCCTTTTTCTTTTCTTCCTCCTCCCTATCCTCCTTTTCCCAGTGCACCAATTTGCCTTCTCCCGTATAAGCCACACATAGAGTCACCCCCCTTTACCGGAGGAGCTCTCACTGCTAGACTGGTGGGAGGAGGCTGCTGATGTGGGGCGGGCGGAGGGTGCCTGTTCTTTCTGAGCACCGGGAGGCTTGGGTATGTATGCCATCTGTTTTACTACCTCCATGAAGGAGGCTTTAGCTGTAGGAGCTGCCATCGCAGTTTCCTTTCCCTTAAAGGGGGCAGGGGGTGGTGTTGTTCCCAACAAACCAAGCAGGGTATTGCCAGACACCTCTGAAGGGGATCAATGGCAGGGGGCGAACTTACCTCGCATGGTCTCTATCTCTTCCCCTTGCTTGCCTACAATGTCTGTTAGCACCTTCACCGCCCATTCCAGTTGGTGTACCCGGCTGAAGTAATTTACCCCGCTCTCTGGTCCTTCATTACCAAATGTGGTGACATTGTTCATCCAAGCCTGGACATCATGTACCGTGTCGTCCTCAATGGACCTGGACTGGAAGGACAGGAGGGACTGAGTGTTACCCAAGCGGATGTCCTCCAACTCTTCCAACATGGATCCAATTATACTACCCAAGCGGGGCCCTGGAGAGGGAGTCTTGCCTGCATCAAGCATCTCGCATACTCCTGCCATAATCAAGTCCGCCTGAGCTACAGTGGCATTGGCTTCCTCAGGTTGGGTATCGGGAAGTTGAACTTCCAACCATGTTTGGGCGTTGTGTGAGGCTTCTTGGGAGCTCAATAGCTGTACCTCTGGCGAGGTCCACTCTCTATTAAAGTCCGATGGTGATGATGCCACTGCTGGAGAGGGGGCATGGATGCTGTTGTCCAGTCCAGTCGCTTTGGAGTTACCTCCTACTTCCAAATCCATGGAAGTGTCCTGAGCAAACACCTCAGAGGTAGGCAAGACGTCTTCGGTTACCAGCGGAGATGGGGGGAATGGTGTAGCCTCAATGGTTGATGGGAGACTCACAGGCGGGAGAATGGCCAGGCACCTGTGATGTATATCAAGGGGCAGGCCAGGGAGGGTGGGAACGATCTGCTTTTTTCTGGCTTTCATCGACATTGATGGCACTCAGAAATTGTGGCCACAGGACAGGAGCAGCTGATCATTTGACAGGGAATGCCAACCGTGTACAGCGTCCCATCTTAGTGGTAGGAGGGTTGTAGTAATCATTCTAAGGGTCGTCAAATTTGAATTTTAGGGTCTCGTAAAGAGCTCTTTTTCCAGAAGACATTCCAGCCATAAAGGATAGAGTAGACGAGCCAGCCTTACGTGCAGGGGCCTGGCAGAAGAAACTGGGCATCTTGCTTTGGACGGCCCCAGTGAGGAGAGGGGTAGCAGACCATGAACTTGCCTCAACCATAGCTGTAGCCAAGACACTCTCAGCCAGTAGCATAGAGGATTCAGGTATGATGGCCTGAGAGTCTTGGGGAGGGGTGGGTGCTGGGGCTAGAGAGTATTCTGAGCCATGATCGGAGTTGAACCGAACGAAGAGTCCTGTGGTAGTGTTCTTACTCAAGCCACATGTGGCTGAAAAGCCTCTCCCAATTAGGAAACCTCTTACCAAAATCTCTACTTCTTTCATCGTGGCAAAGGTCGCGTCAGCGACCGTCTGCCTAACCAAATCATCAAACTGTGGGTTCACCGCATTCTGACACCCGTGACAGTGGTAAAACAGTAGGAAATTATAGTTTCCTTTGGGTGCAACATATGACTGTGTAGTTGTGGGGATAAGGCCATGGCCAGCCTCAGTAGCAGGCGTAAGAGAGAAGGCTATACGGGCTGTCTCAAGCAAGCAGGAGAGGTTGGAGTCAAACTAAACAGGGGACCACATCTGTGAAGGGGGGGGAAAATCTGTGGAAGAGGAGGCTGTCGAAGATGCCATCCTCGTCTAAACTACACTCAGTGATTACTGGGACTAGGCCATGGATATCTCACACTGAAGTACCCTCTAAGCGAGAACAACTAACTTCTAACCGACCCCCTGAAATGAAAAACACAAACAAGTAACAGTAGATGAAGTATTTGTCGTGAGCGAAATAAGGTAAAGTATTGGGTATCCTCACTTCTGACACGGAGTGCAAGAAGTAGGATAAGTACTTAGAACAAAGCGTAAAGAACCTATTGTCCTCAGCTGTATTGGCCTCCTTATATAGTGTTCTTCCTGCCCATAGTCATGTGACCCAAAGTGGTCACATGTGTAAAACCAAATTATAACAAACCAATCATGTGACCAAAGTGGTCATACACTCAAAACCCACGACCTCATAGCAAGGTCATGTGGGAAAACTCATAAACCAATCATAACACAATAAACAAGTCATATGACTCGAATGAGTCATATGCACGCAACCCATGTCCTCATAATGAGGTCATGTACAAAACATAAATCATATGTACAAGGCATACCCACAAGGCATACTCGCAAGGCATACTTGCCAGGTGCATGTCCCATGACTCACAATCGAGTCATGTGCGAAACATAACACCATAAGTCATATGACCCAAATGAGTCATATGCGTGAAACAATAACATACCTATGACTCATAATCATGAGTCTTGTGAAAACCTTTTTCCGTGCCAAGTCACGTTCATGATAGGCATCTAAATAACATACAACTCCTTGGTTTAGAAATTCTGGAAGGACCTCATTCATCATGTCCTACAACATAGCTAGAACTTTGATGAATCTAAAAGGCATTACCTTATATTTATAATGTCCATAACATGATTGGAAGGCTATTTTCCATTCATTTTCTTCCTTAATTCAGATGAGGTTGTAAACATCTTGTGAATCAATTTTGGAAAAGATGCTAGCTCCTGCTATGCAGTCACGTAATTCCGACATCAGTGGTAGTGGATACTTATTTAGGATAGTTATCTTGTTCAGATTTCAGTAGTCTACTACCAGTTGTAGTCTTCCATCTGCTTTTGATGTAAAGAGGATCAGAGTACTAAAAGGCAATTAACCTCAGGTGATCTTACCTTGTTGTAACATATTATTTAGGTATTCCTGTAACCACTTAAGTTATTTGTCAGACAGAGGATAAATAGGTTCTAAAGAGGTTTTGCTCCTTTAACTAATTTAATTTCATGATTGAAGATTCTCCTAGGTGCCGCTTTTGCCACCGTTTGTGGGATCAACAGCATTCTGAATTTCCAGTAGTGTTTTGTGAGAGAATCGAACCTGATATCATTAGAATCTTCTATAGTTCCAATTCTTCCTACTTGGATTGTATTTTCATCCTAAGCAACAGTCTCATCGTATTCAAACATAACTGCAATCCCTTCTTCATCTACACAAGCTTTAGATTTGGCGTCTTTGAATTTACACATTGTATATTCTCCAATGTTGGATAAGGGGTGTTCTGAATGCCACTACTCAAAAAGAATGATTATCCTGTAATCTCCTGCTGCTGCGATTTCACATGCAACTCCAGACATGTATTTGTTTCATCATATTTCAAGCCAAGTCGGATGCATGTAAAACTTTCCTCCTGCTGGAGCTGATACCCTACTCTAGCCTTGAATATTTTCCTGATTCAGTCACTCTGTGAACAGAATCTTTAGTTTCTTTACGAGTTCTTTGTTGATTAGGAATACATTAGATTCTCAAAATAACAGTACTCATATTTTGTAGCACTGTCGATTTGGGTTTATAATGTGAAGATAAGAGTGTTCCTCTGGACAGTCCAGTCCAATCTTGTTGGTTTTGGTACAGTAAAAGTGATGGAGGTCGACTATGATCGTGCGCAGATGTGGTCCTGGGAAGGTATGTTGTGGTTCATATTCTCTATGGAGGTTGCTAGCTAACTGTTCACTTTATAGTGAAAACTCTGCTCGTACATGTGAGCCCTAAATCCCTGCTATACCCTATACCTCCATGTATGTCCTAATATGCTTTCTCCAGTGCAACATTCTACTACTGGGATAATTATACTATCAAAAAGCGCATTTCTTTGGATACAGCATTGAATCGTCGTTCTGTTGTTTCAACATATCTGAAATGTGATAACAACTGGGATGTTTATTATCCCACCCACGCAGTTTCGACCACTTAGGTCTCTTCAGACAAACTTGTTTCCCTTTGATATATTGGGCAGCCCAATACTAGCAGTCTTTACCCTCTGCCGAGAGGTTCCTATATCTTCCACTTTTACTACTAGTGGAACCAATCTAGCAGGTCTCTGCTATCATCCAGATATCATAAAAATAAAAGCTGTGTGCATAGGGCTGATTGACTGTCTCTTTGATAACCTTCCCAGACTTATTCACCATCCTTGCTTAACTGTAGACAGTGTCTCCACTTTATTAGGTTCTGTTCGGTATCAGTACAGCACCTAAAAAGCAGTAACTAAAGAAAAGGTCTAGAGCGCTTGTACCTATTTCTCATATTGATCAAAGATTTCCTTTGCTTATCCTCTAGATCCTTCATCTTAGCCCTACTGTTACTCCCTCTAGTACCCTTGGTGCTGTCTGTTTCCAGTCTAGGCTTTGGTCCTTATCTGAGACCTTTTAGTTTCCTGGTTACATGCCTGATTACCTCAGTAGATATGTGTCAAGTCATCAGGGACAAGCTTATAATACTCACTTGGGAAGCATAGAGGCGTTGCCAATGTGTACATTGATCTTTATTGATCTCCTTGACCTTATGACAAGAAGGACGCATATACTCCCACTCAGGTCAGAATTGTAAGATAGATTCCTTCACTTAGAGGTTTCTTTTTGCCATTGATTTCGACTTCTAGAGAGTATGTCTCTTCCAGACTACCCAAATACTGTTGTTATCTGTACCAATATAATGACCTAAGTCATTTCTTCATTTTCACCTAGTTTCTAAAGCTTGTTACCTCTTGGAACTTGAGTGGTAGAGATCTTTCAGGGACATTGGACTAATATGGCTGTTCTGGTACTTGGTGTCATGAATGGGTAGTTGTCTGTCCTTGTTCTTGACACCTGAATTTGTCCCCAGCAGGTTTTATACTCATGGTTTTTCTTTCTGCAATGAGCGCAATTATCCTCCTATTTCCTTTATCAATTAATGACTGAGAGATTCATTCATAGGCTATTTTGAAGTTTGTATGTGTCAACCTCATAGTCCCAGTAGATTTCTTTGCTGGTTTCTCATGTTCCAGTTCCCTCTTCCTATTTTTGGAGAGACCACCTTCCTTTATAAAGTGCTTTTCCATTTTTACCTTTAGTTAATTCTTGTCTGCTGGATTTTTGCATGAGAATGTTTTTACGAGTTTGGACTTATTCCAGTCTAGATGGTTCCATTCCTACTATTCTTCCTCATCCTTTCCTACTTCCTAGACTTCCCTTTCCCCTTTTCTGTTAGTATCGTATTTGTTAAGGGGAAGTCACTATCTAATCTTGGAGGGTAATTTTCTATCACATGCCATACACCAGACTGGTCCTGTTAGTTGAGTATGGAGATTCAGATTATGCATTTTTACTATAAGCATCTGAATAGTGTCTTGATACTTGACTAATTCCATATCCCATATGGCTTTACATCCGCCTTCAAGAGGGGCATACCACTGCTGAATTCATGTTTAAAGCGAGTCGATAAACATTGTTCCAGGTCTTGTTCCTCTTCACGGAGGCCATTTATTGCATGCTAATATTATATGGCTATTGGACTGAGCTGATCCCCTTTTATTCTCCCCAGAGCCTAGATAATACTTTCCTGATTATCATTCCCCATCCTCAGATTGTGTTCGAAATAATCAACATATTAGATTAATCAATGGTAGACTCATTGACTGGTCTTTACTTCAAAAAATAGGGGTGGGTCTGGCAGTCGCTTAACCATTTGGACTAATGCTTCTGCAAGCACGTTGGCTACTCCAGATTATTTAGGGGTTAATCCCTGTTTAAATCTCAATAGTCCTCCTCCATGCTTTCCTCCATTTCTATCATCATCCTTATTATCACTCTCATCATCCGGGTCACTGTCCGGTATTATAGGTGTTGGAGGTTCTCCATCTCTCTACTTCCTCTTATTTCAGGTAGGGATTTTCTCCAGTTCCTCCCTTTTCGTAGCATCTTCCCATTCTTCTGAGACAGACTCCAACATAGCATGCTAACTGCTTGGTTGTTAGCTATCTAGTGCTTTAAGTTTCTCAAGCACTGGGGATAAGGTATTGGGTATCGGGATTTGATCCCTTTGAAAGGTACAGGTAGAGTCATGTAATGGGAGTTTCCTCTGGGAAGATGGATCCCAAGGCTGCGACCACACCGAAATGAATCTTCTGCAAAAGTGAACAAATATAACAAATATAATAAATGTAAAAAGTCTCAACAGTAGAGTTTGAAGAAACAAAACAGTAAATCTCAATATCATTAAGCCACAGCTTTTATTCAATTAAGTCCTGATCTCGAGAGATAGTTGATTGCCAGAGTAGAGCAGAATTCACATATACTTTAGTAGATTTCATATAATATTGCCAGTTGCTCCCCATCACTACTCTGTATTTGCGAGCACCCAACTCCCTTGGGCTGTCTAGCTAGCCTCAACAGGTCGGACCAAAGATTCCCTGTAGTGAACTAGACTACTCTTGTAGTTTGCTAACATCCACCCGATAGAAGTATTTTAGCCGCTATATTTACAATGCAACTGCAGGAGTAAAACTTCTTCATATCATGGACATCTCAGTGGCGAACTGCCATGCCCGAGTAGATGCGATACCAACTATGGAACTCTCCACTCATATACACTTAGTCTTCTACAAGCATCCACAGCCCCTAAACATCGATCTGGTTCTACTCTATTCCATATCATTCCGGATAATGGCCACGTAGCTCCCTCGATAGACCCTTTCAGATGTTTCCTACCAATTGGCACTTCCCACAGTCAACCCTCCTAGAAACAGGTCTTATCATGACCTTAGACTAGTGTCTCAGAGTCCCTAACAATTCTCAAACACTATTACACTTTTGGAGCAACGGACTTCAGTTACCTCGCCTACTAGCTTTCGGTAACCTTACATACTACCCTAGACTCTAAAGTAGTATTACTCTGTCAGTTCTGGTCCGTTTTACACGAAACCACCTAGAGACTATTCTCCTGATTCACCTCTACCCCCTCATATACCCTGTAGACAGCTTCCGGTCCGATGGACGGTGGGAACGTACACGGTGTTACAGTAGCATCTCCATCTGAAGATATTTACTAGACTTATAGCAACTCTCCACACTGTAGCCCATGATGCCAGGGACTTATAACAGGTCCAGAGGCAGGTGTTAGCCACCATACCTCCAAGTTACAGCTTGTTCGGAGCTCAACAGGCTGTGCGGAAGCGATTCACACAACCTGAGATTTGAATACCTTATGTAGTTTCGCGTGATAAACAAGCTAGTAACTTCCTCCAAAGTCCTGCGTAACCAGTTACTTTCAAGGTAGGGTAACTTGGCTCCATAACAGGGTAACCCATAGCCTAAGGCAGGGTAACTTTAGTCCAAAGGTAGGGTAACTCTACCCAGACTCACCATCGAGTAATTCAGGGTAACTCCAAAATTGACTGCTTAGGTTACCCTACTGAGTAGGGTAACTACTGCTCTATACTAGTATCCGTATACTTCTTAGTATGGTGTAGCATGCCCAACTGAGATACCTAACCAATAGTACCTCTAGCTGGTAGACTCTAGTCTACAACCATTCCTACTACGCTAGTCTCTTGATGCAGGTATGGGTATAGGTTTGGTTAACTGTAATAGAACTCTGTGGAGTCTTGTTACAAATCACTATAGTAATCTGCCTCCAGTTCTTGTTGGGTGGCCAGATTGGATATCAAGTTTCTCGTGGCTTGATTCTGTTAGGTCTGTTGTACTTTAAACTTCTGGAAAGCTCATTCGAGAATGAGATCTCGCTGGAAAGCTTTTTGCTGCAGTTAGGTTGTTACCCACTGATGATGCTCTTGTTGTACATCTCGTGCCACCAATTTAGCAGCTATTTCCCTGTTGAGTATTTCTTGAATTTCTCGGATGTTTGCTTCCACCACAGTACACTGATGTAACATAATATCTATGTCACTGTCATTTATGTTTTTTCCTTTCAGCAACCTTTGCTGAACAGCTATCAGCCCACATGCATTGGCCTGTGAGTCAGTTGACAGAGTTTCGAAGATAATGATGGCAGTACCGATACTGATTGAAATATCCTACTGTTTTTGACTTATGACTATTCCAACTCTAGCAGCAAGTCTTGCGAGGTCTACTGCATAGATATTTGGACGTATTGTGGAGGATCCTGAAATGGTTGAGGGGGCTCTTGAGGATGATAGAGTAATGAAGGCTTTGCCAGCTGGTTCTGCGAAGTGCTTGCAGGGAGCGGGAGGGAGAGAGGATGATCGACTGAGAGTTGTGGAGTGGTGATCTCTAGAGGTATCCATTGGGTCCCCTGGAGTAATTTGCTTAGAAGGTTGTGAAATCTCTTTTGCTCATTTACGAGCTTCTTTTTTTAGTTCATGGGCTAGAAAGCCCATTGTTTTCAGATGTTTGTATTTGAGTAGGATATGCGGTAGGAAAAGGTATGTAGATAGGTAAAAAGCCTTGGTAACAAAGAGATCTAACAATATACTGTTAGGTGGAGACAACCTGATAAACTTCAGAGTTATTTAGGCCAACCAAAATTGGTTTCTATAGAGGGAAATTGTCTAGAAAGGCATAAACTTCACTCATTTCTTTTATATTTACTGAGAGTAAAGTAAAATAGGTAAAGTAGAATTCAATCGTAAAGACAATATTATATTATTAAGGTCACTTCTCTGTTGCTTGATGATGTCTAAAGCTTGGGAGGCACTTTGATATTTATATTTCGCATCTAAGTATTTGCAGACTACATCAATTTATTATACAACTATGTACCTCTCTGATTATAACTTACAACGTCAGATATTCTTAAAAGGTGTGAACACCTGGAGACCCTGAAACCTACCACACCCTTTTTGACAATTACAATATAACCAACTAGGAACCATACTGTTCCCAATAGTAATTATCTGATCATTTGAGTCTTTAGACTTATGGCCGAGTTTACGAGTTGAACTGATTGGGCCCCATTGTGTCTGTCATTGATGAAATGATCAGTTTCATCCGCGGGTTGTATCTGCCAGTGTAGTCATTATTGTAATCTTTTTAGATCACCTGACTTCAACTCTTTATAACTGCTTACCCAACTCATAGATATCTTCCAGGCTACTTTTCACTAATTCTAATGAAGCTATTCTCTCAGATTGATAAATAATCCCTTCGTTGGCAACCCTTGGTTTGTCCGGGTAACAGGATTTCAATCACAGTTGTAGTATCTGGAGTCATTCCTGCAGCTACAACATGGTCTGAAACCTAGTTGTCACATTCTGTGAAGTCCATTAGCTTCTATGGTAGTGTTCCTCGAAGTTCTAAACTCTTCTGGTTATTGCAGAGTGGATGCGAATGTATTGGTCTCTTCATGAGATCCTTTATGATTCAATACCATCTCTTCCAGTTTGAACGTCCCATTACATAGGGTCCATACCCCGAATGTTATATCTTTGAAGCCAAGTAACTCTCTGACATCGTTGCGGATTTGCTTCGATCTACTTCCCGGAGCTGGCTGAATGTCCCCTCCCCTAGACTCTGTGACTATGATATGGTCAGACGAAGGATGGCAATGTATACGGTAATATCTTGAGACTTTCAAGTCCGTGGCATTATAGTCACAGGACGCAACTGAGTTTGATATATATGATGACATGTGGGCCATGTAAGGGGATCTGAGAGGGTGTTGGAGACCAGGGATTCCAATTCCGAGTTGGGTTACCTTACTTAGAGTGATCCCTAGATATCTGATCCTGGTATTCCTAATAGTTTCTCAGGGTTGTTTGGGGACTTCATTTGATATTGATAATCGATAATGTGGGTGTTTAGTAGTTTTTGTCTGTGAACATATCTTGCAGTTCTTGATATATCTTTTGACATCCTCACACAGTCTTGGCCAATAGAATGACCTTGTCTGGAATTTTATTGTTTTAGCTAATCCTCCGTATCCTGTAGTCCAAAAATTATGATGTTGTGTCATGATGATTGTTCTTATCTTTTCTTTTGGAATCCATTGTTTTCTGTCGTACTACATATTTCTGTCCTTCCACTGGCATAAACCCCCTGCTATTCATTTCATTTTCTTTTTTCCTTCTTTTAACGCTTCTCTTATTTTCTTGATCATTTTGTTATTTTCATTTGTCTTTTTGATTTCTTTTTCTTCATTTAAGGTGAATTTGATAAGTTCTATTACCTTGAAGCATGCCATTGCTAATAGTGTTCATGTCTTCTATTTTATTCTCTTGTGATCTTTCATATACAGCTTGTCGCTTGAGATTTGTGTTAGAGTGTCTGGCTTTCCACTTTTATTTCTTAGTTAGTATGCTATTTTGAAGTTGTATGGACTGAGGTGTTCTATCTATTATATCTGGTTATCAATTAATTCCTTCCTAGTCATAAATTAGACCAGATTCTTGTGATTAGTGAGAACACGAACAGGATAGTGATTGTTCAAGACATATCTCCTGCATTCTTTCAGTACTTGAACTATTGCTACTAGCTCTTGGTTGGCAACATTGCAGTTGCATTCTGCTAGAGTCATTGTCTTGGATCGATAAGACACTCGCCTTCATTTTCCATCTTTGTACAATTGCGACAGTATGCCTGCGCCTCTGTATTTTGAGGCATCCATTTTTATTATCATTCTTTGGTTTGGGTCTCAATGGACCAAAATCAGTGCCTCTGTCAGGTGTGTCCTGATAGCATCATATGGTAATTGTTTCTTTTCTCTCCATTTCTATTTCTTGGCTTTTTTGTTACATTATAGAGTGGTTTGACAAGCCTGCTAAATCCTTCTATGAACCTGTGGTAGAAGCTGCAGAATCCTATGAAGCACTGGACATCTGTTTTGTGGTTAGGTTTTACCCAGTCCTATAGGACTGCAGTCTTAACTGGGTTGACGTTAACTACACTTCGATTGATGATGAATCTGAGATATTTCGTTTCTTCGTTATAGAATTCGCATTTCATCAGTTTTATTATCATTTCTGATCTTTGTATAACAGCTATAATGTTGCTAATCCTCTTATGAAGTTGTTGCATATTTTCAAAATAGATGAGTACATCGTCCGGATCTACAATACAATATATGTTGAGGTATTTGTTGAGTACTTGGTTGATCTATCATTGGAATGAAGCTGGTTCATCAGTTCATCTAAGGGATATAACCAGATATTTGAACATTATATATCTTGAGGTGAAAGTAGTTTTTCATTTATCTACTACTTTGATTCGTATTTTGTGGTATGCATTCTTGATATCAGGTTCAGTAAAGTATTTGGTTGATCGTACTCTGTCTGATACTTCTCCAACCAAGGATATTCGATACCAATTCTTTTTTGTAACCGAATTGAGTGCTCTGTAGATGATACAGAGTCTCATCTTCTCATGCTTCATTTCGACAAATAGTATGAAAGATCCTCCTGATGTGACGTAGTCACTGATTCATCCACTATTTAGGTTTTGCATGCTGTATTTTCTGAGTTCTTCAAGCTCTGCTTCCCCCAATAGATACAACTTCTTGTAGGGAATGTTTTTTGGTTTTTCCTTCTTTTCGTTCCGTTCTAGCTGAATCTCGTAGTTGATTCCTGACCTTCTGAGTGATAGCCCTACAGTTTCCTCTTCTTGGAATAGATTTGTAAATAGATACTATTCTTTTAGAATCAATACTTTCTATTCCTTTTTGCTTTGGTATTTCCAATCTTGGATTACCAGCTCAGTGCTGATATTGATTTTCGCTAGGACTGATTTTTCGTCTTTC